>NW_019173116.1:0-97951 GCF_001831195.1 Colletotrichum orchidophilum | reverse complement strand
AGGCATGGCTGTGAACAACGTCGAGGAGCACAGTAATTCCCATGCTGTGAGCTGTGTCGACCAATTCCTTGAGGTCTTCCGGGGGCCCGTAACGACTGTTAGCGGCGAAGAAGTTATTGATTTGGTATGAACCCCCTAGACACTGCACTGACAAGGGACGTAAAAGTCATCTGTGAAAGGAAAAAACGTGCGAACCATGCTACTTTCGAGACACAGTGGTTCCTTATCGTCGTCGGCTGGTTCCCCTCCCTTGGCGCGGTGACAGCTGGAACAGAAACAGGAACAGGGCATCGGCTAGTTCGCCTTCTCTCTCTCTCTCTCTCTCGCTCTCAGTCTTGGTCGATCTATTCAATCCTCATTCTCGTTTCCAACCTCTATTCTAATCACAACAATTCTCTTCTTTCGTTGCCTTTTCTTTTCTTCACGCCAATTTTTTCCCTTCGTCCTCAATCGTTGTCTGCGTCAACCGTCGAGTCTGCTTCTATTCAAGTCTTCCCACCTCTAAGCAGCCAAGGCGTGTTTTGCATCGCATTGTGTTTGCCGTTTGAAAGGCAGTCTTTCCTTTACGACTTTGCCGGTGGGATCTTCAATACTATTCTATCTTCAACAGCTTGCTGGGTCAGCTTTCTTTTTCTGATTTCTCTTCGTTTCTTCTCTTTTTTGTCTCTTCCAAACACTTGGTTCCCGATCTGTACGCTTCATTACCAGCGATCGAATCCATACCACTATAGCGAGCCGCCCACCCTTCATCAACTCGATCCAGCGCCGTTGCTTCCAGGTAGTTCTCATGTGGCGACGACAGCGATAGCACGCATCACCCTTTCCAGCGTCAGAAATGGCGCTTCTCTCATCCGCTCTCTTGGCTCTTTCGCTGGTCACTGGGACAAAAGCATGGCCTCAACTACCAACCGACGGTGTCAATTTCAGCACCCTCATGACACTCCCCGTCATCCCATATACCGCCGCACAACACCACAATGTCGATGTTGTCCCGCGCGGGCTCTCCCTTCCTGTGGACGAGGGCGACGGAGTCAATATAATGATGACACTGCCAGTAACTTCAAAGTCGAGGAGGAAGCGATGCACACATGTGCCTCGCAAAGTCCTACTGGACAATCTTCTCGGCGATGACTTGGAGGCTCTCCCCGCAGCCCCGGTGGTCAAGCCTCCGGTGCTGGTGCGGGGCCTGCCCGTTGATGATACTGTCGACGCCAACAGTGCTTTTGTCACACTGCCCGTAATTCACTCCACCAAGCGTGGTGTCTTCAGTCGACAGGTTGAGGCAAGCCTTGCTAACCGTTCCGATGTAGCATACTACGCCCAACGTGAGCAACAAGTTCCTTGCAGTAGCAGATGAGTCTTCCGAAGGCGAACTAACTCAAGAATAGTCAACATCGGCACACCCCCTCAGCCAGTCTACGCCCAGGTAGACACCGGTTCGTTTGAGCTATGGGTGAACCCAGACTGCGCGGCCCTCGCTGCCTCCGATCAACGCTTCTGTGAAGCCGTCGGCTTCTACGACACGGCTCGATCATCAACTGCTGTCTCGCTTCAGACCACCAAAACCCTCCGATACGGCATCGGCGCCGCAAACATCACCTACGTACGCGACAGTCTTGCCATCGCCGGCTCCCGAACGACGATGCAGCAGGTCCAGTTTGGCGTTGCTACCAGCTCCGAGGATCAATTTGCAGGGATTTTGGGCATCGGCTACGGCAATGGCGTGAACACTCGATACAAGAATCTCGTCGACGAGCTCGCCACCCAGGGGGTCACTCGCACCAAGGCCTTCAGCCTCGGACTGGGCTCCAAAGACGAACAGGAAGGGGCCATTGTCTTTGGAGGCATCGACACATCGAAATTCTCCGGCCCGCTTGCGCGCCTCCCGATCATCCCCGCAGACCAGGCCCCCGACGGCGTTGCCCGGTACTGGGTAAACATGAAATCAATTAGTCTCACTCCTCCGAGTCGCCGGGTTCGCATGTACCAAAACAGCTCGATGCCTGTCTTCTTAGATAGCGGCGCTACACTCACATTGCTACCCGAGGAGCTCGCCATCCAAGTAGCTACCGACTTTGGCTCACCTGGGCTCGACGCCAACGGATTTTACTCCATCTCGTGTACCCTTGTCGGACTCAACGGCACCATCGACTTCGACTTTGATGGGATAAAGATCCAGGTCCCTTACAAGGAGATGATTCGAGAGCTGCGCACAACCCCGCCAACATGCTATCTAGGTATCGTCCCCAATACGGACTTCACGTTACTGGGGGATACCTTCCTACGCTCAGCCTATGGTCAATCAAATCTGCTCTATCTTCATCAAACGAGTGTCAGGCTAACTCATATCTGCAGCTGTCTTTGATCTGGACACCAAAACCGCCTACTTGGCGCAGTACGTCAACTGCGGCACAAGGACAATGCCCATTAGCCGGCCGGAAGATATTGCGGCTATCCGAGGATTGTGTCCTCCTCCTGCCGGATCTACTGCTGTTCTTACACCACCAGAGGCTAGCGACACCACCACTTCGCCAGGGACGGGGACGGGTTCCGGTTCAGCATCTGGCTCGGGTGTGCAATCGAACCTGCCTACGAGTCCTGCTCCCAAGATGTCCGGGATGCCGGCGTCTGGCACGATTTCATCGACTTCGACATCAGCACCCAGCACTTTCGCTATTGTCTTGGGTATCGGCTTGGCAGTCATTTTGATGTGAAAAATGGATAGTCGAATGAGTCATTTTTGTGAGCAAGCGGGAATCCTTTGACCTACGGGCATCTTGAGCGGACCACTGGTGACATTTTTGGCGTCTGGAACGGCGGAGCCTTCGAACTTTCAATTCTTGCATTATAAGAGGGAGTTCTTCTTTACTCGGCGCATGGAACGACAAGCGAGCATTGCCAAAAGCCCAGCCATTGAGTACTTTGATACTAATGCAATTTGCCACGTAAACGTGGCTATTTAAAATATGCTGTCCCTGGTGTGCAAAGTGAACTGAGCTTATGCCCAATCGTCAAGTCCTATCTCAAGTTTATGTCCCTGTAAGTCGTACTTTTCCAGATATCCATATCTGTAAATGTTGCCAATCCGACCCGACGGTAGACGCCCCTGGATATTTCATCTTCAACTACCATAAGCGCAATAAGCATTTCGGCGTTTTCAGACGACGTTCTCCCAAGGAGCAAGTACTCAGGATCTCTATCCCCGATCTCATGCGAAATGTCGGGCAAATCGGGGTAATCTGTCACCCACTCTGCATCCTCATCAAAGTTGGACTGGTCCACATCGTCAAGTGTGAGGACACGGCACGACAAGACCACATTATGCGGCGAGGTACGTTCCTCCAAGAGATTCGTACTCCGGACCTTGGCATACTTCGTCGTGAGCAAGCCAGTGTAACGAATCTGCCCGTTCAAAGAAGCCCATGACCAGCTGGGCGCCCGGGTCGACTTCTTCTTTTCTGCATCCCCATCTTTGTCGCAGTCTTTCTTCGACCAAGTCAGCTGCTCGATAAACCATCTTTTCCATAACCCAAAGAAATTAGAGTCTCGCCACAAACTTTCGAGTTCCAGCGTGATACCCTTCAGCGCGTTCAGCCTGTCATCCGCTTCACCCAACAAGCGCTGTGAATACTGCTCAACCACAGTCATCCAGAGGTATCTCTGCTCCTCCTCTTGGACCCCAAACATTGACCCAGCCTCATCGTTGAACGCCAACCAAGGCAGACTGTCCAGTGGCTGCAAATACTCTAGGCCCTCACTGGTGACACCCCGCAAGTCGATCTCCTTACACTGCCACAAAAGCTCATATTCCGAGAAGAAGAGTATCCTGGACGACAACAAAAACTCCTGTAGAACCCACCCGCGCTCATCTATGGCATGTCTGGGTATATGCGTACCACTTCGAAGATAAATGGTTCCCAATGCGCCCGATATGGGAACGCGAAACTTATCTTTGGGCAAGTACGTCTGATCCATTCCAAGAAACCCATCTTGAGCCCGGACCGCGGTCCCAGCCGCAATCATGACGGCGGCATTCTTGTAGATCAGAGCCATGTCGCCAATTTCCTTCTTCTTGTCTTGGACGCAGTCCTGAATGATGCAGAATGCATCGACCCAAAGATATCTGAAACCAAGTCTCCGTGTGGCTACTACCGCATCCTTGACTGTCTGCTCCAAGTCGACCATTCTGATCTCCTCGGTCATCTGTTTCAGAGTGGTTTTGACGAGTTTGCCGTCTTGTTCACCGCCCCAGCAGTAACTCAAGGCGACGTACTTGCCTTCCTCTTCAACATCGTTGATGAATAGCTTCAACATGGGTGACTGGACAGTACCGACGTCAATAACCCGGGTTGGTAGAGCACTGTCTCGGCCGTAGCGGCATTGCGCATGGCCTTTACTGCACTCCTCGTACAGACGCGAAGCAGCAGAAAAACTAGTTTGGCTCTTCACGTCTCTCCGTAGAGGTCTCCTATACACGAGACTGGCAGCAGGATCTCCTGTATTCACCGTCAGACGTTAGACAGCTGTATTTTATGTTCTGTGGTCACATACCATCCGTTGTGTATGGGTGTACAGTAATGATAACTTTTCCAGATGGAAGACTGCCCTCCAGGACGTCAATCCATGGCGGTGAAACTTTGGTGTTTTTCATAGACGAGCGGTTGTGGAAGGTAAGAGTCTCATCTTTGTGCCAATTGTGATCATTATCACTCTTGACCTTAGCCAAGATGAAGTGGCAGAGCAAGCAGCCACTGGTAGCAGCGGAGCAAGTTTCCGTGAAGGTGGAGTGTTGAAGGCCGGACGTTGAGTTGAGCGCCCGCAGACCATTTTTCGAAAAGAGGAGCAAACAGGGGGAGCAGTAATTTTCAATCTCATTCCTTCCCCGAGTTCTCTTGGAGCTTGAGGGCGAGTCATCTAGGTCAATTTCGGACCGGCGTCGAGAGTGTACCGGCCTGTGCGGCAGAGATGCTGACATGGTGCCTTGCTGCGACACTTTGGGTAGCCAGAGCTCGTTCAACATGCCAGGGCAGCAAGTTGGACCGGATACTTATGTAATGGCAACTTGTATTATTGCGCCAGCGCCTGGCTTGCGAGGAAGAGACTAGGCACCCATGGGACGCCTTCCACGCATGTGGCGGAGCCTGCATGAAGGCAACCAGGCTAAGCACGGAATATGCAGGCTGTAGACAGCTAGGCGCCCAGGCTGCCCGAATTTCCTTTTCTCTCAACGTCTGCGCTTCGCCTTGTTAGGCGTGCTGCCACCCTCCAAGCATGAAGACGACTCGCCAACTGTGCGGTCCATAACCTGCTATTAAGCACACACAACTCCCTGTGCCTCAGTCACAGGCTACATTCATGCAGATAAAACTGATATTTCTGACTTCTATTGATCCGATAGGTCACCATGATATGAACATTCTATGAACAGGGTGAATTAAATTTTGTCTTGTTGTAGGTCAATGAATATTACTCCTCAACCCGATAAACCTTTTCACATAGGTAGCTGTCTCCGAGTTCCTGTGAACGCCCAACGCCAAACCCTAAATTCAAGGTGGATTTCACGAGCCCTTCTTGGTATGAATCTTCTCATGCCGGTGACAATCATTCAACCTCGCAAACGCCTTTCCGCAATTCGGGCAGGCAAAAGGCCTCTCGCCAAAATGACTCCTCATATGACCTTTCAAGTTGATATTCCTCGTAAAGCACTTGCGGCAAATCGTGCACGGAAATTTAGCCGTCTCGCGCCTCCTACTCATCTGCAAAAACACAGTCGGCTCCTCTCTGAGGTCGGGGTGATAGTTCCTGACGTGCCTCTCCCTGTCCTTGTTAGACGAGAACCCGACAGGCGCCGAGTTGCATGTGGGCAGGGGGCAGGCAAACGGCCTGTCGTGGCGGTTGTGGTGGGCTTTGCGGTCCCTTTCGGACTTGAACCCTTCGTAGAAGAACTTGCAGAGTGTCTTTTTGCATTTGAACTGGTTGGGACCATAGTATGTCTCCATTGTGTCTTGCCCACACATTTCCGTTTCCGGCATGTAGTCGTTTTCCAGGACCTTGCGGTGGGATTCGAGAGCGGCCTCCAGACGGTCGATGCCGACTTTGTTGCGGTCATCGATAGATCCCTTCTGGTGGGTGTAAATGTGATTCCATACACGAACGAGATTAGTGTAAAATGGGAAGGTGGTGTACGTTGACAGATCATCTTGCGGGAACTCCGGGTGTATGTCAGTGATCTTTGTGAGGTCGTCGTCATAGGCCAAAATAAATCTCTCCAAAGCGAGGCCAAATTCGGCGGCGAAATCACGATGTCGTTCGAGCCCTGCGTCAAAGTAGAAGTTGGGCGAGAAGATGTCATGGCACTCTGTGATGACGGTATCGATGTGCCTGTACCATTGAGGCACAGCATAGTCTTGAAAAGAGAAGTATCCCAATGGTATGTGGCGACAGCGTTCGGCTTCGCTGTAGTCGTCAGCTGAAAAGCAGCGTAGAGATAAATAGCGCAGACACAAAATGGCGAGATCACATTGAACGATTTTTGGGTGAATGTGTTTGCTACGAACAAGATGACTATAGTGGCTCGATCAGTTTGTTTGGTTCTCCCATGAAGGAAACGGTAGTAGGTACATAGGGAACGGAATTGGACTTACTCCTTGGCTGTTGAATGCATGAGACGAATCTCATCACCCGGCAAAACATCGACCAGCGAGCCCAGTAACTTATTGATGTTTTTTCTTCGAATCATGCGGCGATTAAAGTCGATCTCATCCTTCTCAAGGTCATAAGCAATGATGGCCTGTATTTCGTGCCATTTGAGCGGGCGATGGGCGCAGGCAAGCCAGCCAAGGAGCAGCTTAGTCTTGTCCCAGTGGGTTGGGGACTCGTTTAACATCTTCTTTTTGAGACTCTCCAATACCAGGTCGTACATTTTTGATAAGCCGTCAGGAAGCATTCGCGATGTGACTTTTTCGAGGAGTTCTCCCTTGGTCCATTGGTTCAGGAGATAATCCACAGCAAGGACCGCATAGAGAAAAGAACCTTAACATTATTGTTAGCGCAAGCCTAGAAGTGTACCCCTCGCCCGGCTCATATACCTTCGCTCTGCACCGAAACTTCCTTCTCGATCCGCTGTATCTCACTCTCTTCGAGGTTGAAATTCGGCCTAGAGACTGACGGAAATTCGGAAGGGTCGATCCTCCCCCTCACATGTCTGCGTGGCTTTACCGGCTCCGCTGGATCCATCCTGCTCTTTACATAGGTCTGTATATCCTGTCTGTTATCGGTGCGCATTAGTTCAACCTCGCCTATCAGTGGGCTGACGGTAGGCTTGGTCATGGCTGCTTTGACGTCGGGTACTGGTTGACTCATGAACAGCACGCGCAGCTGTCCCTGGTTGATATCGTCAAGCCGCGAGACTTGAGCCACCAAGAAGGATACTACCTGCCTGATATCCTCGCGGCAAGCGCACTCATCCAGCCCGTCCAAAACGATGTACAAACGAGGGTTGATCTCGAAAAAGGTCTCAATGAGGGAGAGACATCCTTCCGTGGTTGATAGAGTCGAGCCGCCGCTGCTCGCGATCTTGTCGTCGCAAAGAGGGAGGACGCAACCATTATGGTTGTTGCGATGGCCTAAACCGTCATATTCATCTTCACTTGCTTCATCTGGGTCGTGGTTGAGTACGTTGATTGCGGAGACAAGCTGGTGGACGATGCCCCTGAGGATCCCAAAATACGAGTTCAGCTCAGGGTCGGCGTCCTGGCAATAAAAGTAGCAAATTTGCACGTCAGGTCGTATGGATTTAGTCCTGATGAGCTCGTGCAAGCGGGTGACCACCAGTGATGACAAGATAGTCTTGCCCATTCCTTTCGGACCATGTACCCAAAGGGCAGAGTCTTTGGGGATGTCCTCGCGCATCCAGTTCGAGACGGGGTCGTATCGGGTGTATAGCCAGCGCCCCGTCTCCGGATACGGTTCCCTCTTTTTGACAAAACTCTCGTGCAACGTTTCCAACTTTGAGGGCGCGGCGATCCATCTCAGGACCTTGTCCTTTTGTTCCTGCTTCCTGGCCGCTTCGTTCTTTCTAAAGTCCTTCCACAATAAGTCGTACTGGTACGTGTACTCGTGGGATTTCCGGCGGAATTCATCGCTATCGAACATGATGCTGTCCTGAGGTGCCGCGAAGCCCGAGTCTACAGTGCGGAGGGCCCGTCGGTCTTGGAGGGGAGCTCCATGGGTTCGGATGAAATCTGCGTGGAGTTGGAGACTCGCTGCTAAGTGGTTGAAAGTCGACTCCAAGTCTTTCCATGTTGCTCTGTGCAATTTGACCCATACTGTAAATGCCATTCTTAGGATCAACGTCTCGCGCATTGCAGGCGGTAAATGAGGTGGCACAGAAAGTGGCTTTGCTTACGTGAACTGCGAAGAGAGAACAACTTGTATGCGGTTCTATGAAACACGGCAACGTCGTTGTAGATATTTAGGAGACATGTCCTGCCATTGACCGACTCTGCAAAGAATTGTTTATATTCCGAGAGAGGAAGGATCTTAATGCCCAGTTGTTGGTAAACCTCGAGTATGTGATCAAATGCCCGATCGTTGACGTTGGTCGTCTAGGTTAGGGTCAGATACATATTTTAGCAAGGGAATAGTGATGCGATGATGATTCATGGTACCTCAAGAAGAAACCTCATGGGTCCCCAAACAAATGCCATGATGCCCTCAACATCCCCCATTTCCCTGTCGTTGAGGACGTCTTGGAGTGAGAGCATGCCGCTGAGGAAGAGCTCGATCCTGTTGAGGTTCATGAGGGTCTTGCTCGTCACTTGTTTGCATTGGATGTCGCTGAGACTCCGGTATACATCGTAAGAGGTAGTCTTTCCGATCTTGTCGACATGAATGTCGTTGATTAGTGCCTTGGAAGTATCGGCGCTCTTCGCAAGTTGCACTTCCACGTCGACGTTGAGGTCTGGGACCCGGTAGGCGCCGAAGCCTTGGGCCATGGTTATTTGTGTGAAGTCGGCGAGCTCAGCGCTAGCTCCGGGACAAGTGTCGAATTGGCCACGGCCGCTAGGGGGGCTCGGGCTCCCGCAAGCCAAGTACGGGTACTAAACCTGGTTTGTGGTTGTGGACCGCGGAGCGACACAAACAAACCACACCAAAGCATGAATAAACTCAGCGGGGAAATGGGGAGGAATAGGGGGTAGAGAACCAAGTGGGGAGACCTGAAGAAGAAGAAGAAGAAGAAGAAGAAGAAGAAGAAGACGGAAAGAGAGTCTTTCGAGAAGGGGAAGAAACGAGACTGAGGATGGTTTCCACAGTCCACAACCAGCTTGCGTCAAGGTAACGGTCGACAGACATAATATGAGGCTGATGGTGTTCACAGCAAAAAGAGGCAGCCAGGCGTATATCTGAATGCTACCCCGTCCGGGCAACCCCTGCCCAGGTCCAACGTCTTCACAGGGGCATCCAATAATTTCTTGCCGTCGTCAGGCCCGCCTGGCAAACATGACAGGGGCACCAGGGATGCGTGAGGCGCTAGGCAGTCCCAGCACTGCCACTGCCACACTCTAGTCTCTTCTGCAGTCTATCCGTAATGTCTGTTGCTGTGTGCGTCACTGCCTATTCGTAGACAGGCTGGCTGTCTGCATGTGTGCGTCTATATGTCGCTCGACCT
Source organism: Colletotrichum orchidophilum (assembly GCF_001831195.1). Classification (NCBI taxonomy): domain Eukaryota; kingdom Fungi; phylum Ascomycota; class Sordariomycetes; order Glomerellales; family Glomerellaceae; genus Colletotrichum; species Colletotrichum orchidophilum. The sequence goes on along the minus strand of NW_019173116.1, from coordinate 88,281 downwards.
GCATTGTGCACTGCATCTGACCCCTGATGACCGACCTACCAGCACGAGTCCCGCGTGTCTTGCAACGCGCAGTCTCGCAGCCTGGCTCGAGATTGTCATGCCTCGCGGGCGCCTTGTGAGGGGCAGAGTTGCTTTTTCGCCTTGTTGGCTGCTGCAATGTCCCTTTTGTTTCGTAGGGCTGTTGAGCAATGTTGACTCTTGGGATTATAATTGGTAAGTATTGTACATTGACTACTAGTACCGTTGAAGCCGACTTAGCCGGTCGTAAGTTGCCTTTACTCTGTACGGATATCTACGGCAAGTCTTGCTAAGTGGTCCACATCAACAGTTGGAAATACCGCATCACAAGACTCGATCCGCGACATGGGAATCCCGCGAGCATAATCAATCTACGTCATCCTCAACCCTACCGGAGCCGTCTCCGGTGTCTATTCTCGAGAACAAGCATCAGCAGGTGGATATTTCCCCATCATTTGACCTCATTCCGGGCTAGTGAGGCTCTTGAAAATGCCCCGGTCGGAGGACTCCGAGCGGTTGGGGCGGAGCAACCGTCGGTGAACCGGGGTGCCGGGGGGCCTTCGGGGGCGGTGCAAAGCGGGTGCGAGAATAACCCTAAGGGCCCTGAGGGCCCCCCTAACGAGACTAGAAAGACTAAGAAAGTGGAAAAAGTACGCCGTGTGGGTTGTGCGCGTCCGGAGCGCAGCCAGAAGTCTTCGGCGAAGTGCGAACCACCAACGGGAAGCACGATCGCCTTCATCATCGTCCGCGCACTGCGCCTCAAGGAGGGAGACTGCACAGCAAACGGCCGCATTTGATTGCCTCACGTCACCGGCCATCATGTGGTCAAAAATGGTTCGCCCGGCGCCTTCTCCTTGGCCGCAAAGAGCCTCATCATGTTGTTTCTCAAGGCACTGGCTGCATGAGAAGCACACAGTTGGAAATTACGGTTCGACCTGTTTGCGAGACAGACTTGACAACAGCCCGTCTGTTTGATTAAAGTTATTCGAAGCTTTCGCTAACTTCGAACAATCTAACCTGCAACTTCGGGATCAACTCCGAAACAGACTTTAGTCTCAATCACTCATCGATACACTAACTTGACCAAGCGCCTTGAGTCCCTGGCAACCCCTGGCCATCATGTCGTCGCTGAAGAGACTTCTCAATGAGGAAGATGAGGATCTCCAGTATCCCAACCCGTCGTCCGTCTCCTTATACGGCCCCATCACGCCAATCTACCAGGGCGGCGTCCAGGATGACGCGTACTCTGGATATTACCCACGCCAGACCTCCTTCCATAGCTTTGACAACTACACCACCCAGGGCAGCCAGGAGGAGATGCCCATCATCGAATACCAGTCCTCCGTGATAGGCGTGTTCGACCGAATCCTCCCCGGCTTTAGCGTCGGTGATCAACTTGGGGCCCTCAATTTCGGCGACGGAACCGAGGCCGCGGCCTACGACCTGGACGACGACTTGGAAACATGGGGTCGCAACACCACACAGTCTCCCTTGTTGGGGGCTTACAGCTCACCCCAGCCGTCGAGCTACGGGTCGTCACAGGATTCCCTGACCGTGACCCACTCGCCTTCACTCTTCCCCGATTCCAGCATCGCGGGTTCGGACGTGTGTTCATCGACGGCGGGGGATGATGACGCCGACAAGGTCTGCTACGGCATGGTAAGACTCAAACTCATTTCATCAAGCCTCTTGATTGTCTAGATCTACTTTCATTTGCCCTTTGTTCCACTCCTCCTTCCCCCCCCCCCTTTTTTCCCCCCTCTCTTGACAAGGTGGAAAAGATAAGCCCGACTCATCAGTGATAGCTCTACAATGTAGACGTTAAATTGATAGGTGACATGGCCGTGATCGACACCAAGCTGCGCGAGTCCAGCCAAGCGTCTGCCCCCGGCAGGACAGCCTACCAACGCTTCACACTCAGCGAGCAACAAGAGCACGTCCTCCTCGTCTTCAAAGACGACGCCACCGAGTTCGGCTACCTCCGCTCCGGACCCGGCAAGGTCCTCTCAAGGCTCCTCAGCCAAGACGCCCACGTCGACTTCGAGCCCATCGCCCCGACCAATGCGCTCCGCGAGACCATCGCCCGCGCCAAGAAGCCCGTCGAGGCCATGGTCAAAGTCGACGTCAACGTCTACGGCCCGCGCGCCGCGGCGCGGACCGTTGGCGCTAAGCTGTCCGAGGGAAAACTCTGGTTGCAAAAGTCGGACCACGCGCGCCAGGCCCTCTGCTACGAGAACCCGCATGTTCTCAAGATCCAGGGCGGCGAGGAGTTGCAAGAGGGAGATATCAGCAGCGTTAACGGCGGGGTGCCGGCTGGACGGCAGCCGCGCGAGGAGAGGTTGCGGCGGATGATGATGGAGGTGTACGACTCGACCGAGAGGCGGCAGTTCAACAGGGAGCTTGGTGACAAGCGGCTGAAGAATGATTTGCTGGAGTAAGATCTGCCTTTGGGTTATCACTGACCACACCCCCTGATCAAGATGTCATGCTAAACCGTCCGCACCCAGCCATCAACAAGAGGCGCTCGCTTTTATGTTGGAACGAGAGTCTGGTGACATACCCCTCTCATACCGACTGTGGAATCCTGTAACAGTAGAAGGCCAGGAGTGGTATGTTCTCTACACTTTCCAAATTCCAAGGCGTCCTTCTGAGTTGAATCCGCTAGGTACCGCCACAAGATCACAAACGTAAAGCAGATGACCAAGCCAGATGAGAGGGGCGGCGGCATCCTCGCCGATGAGATGGGCATGGGCAAGTCCTTGTCCATCCTCTCTCTCGTCGTCAAGACCCTAGACGACGGCCGAACCTGGGCCGTCGGCGAAGATGAGAGCAGCGAGAAGAATAAGGACCTACACTACTCCGGATCGACCCTCGTAGTGGTATCGTCTGCTCGTGAGTGCCCTCAAGTGACGAACGACCCAAGTGCAAAGATTGAGCCCAGAGCTTACAATACTTACCTAGTCCTCATCTACAACTGGATAGACGAGATTGAAAAGTAAGTAACAATGGTTGTTACCCCTGCGTCACATTGTCACGTCTAACACTCAAAAGACACGTGGACGGAAGTCTGAAGTACGTCAAGTACCACGGCCCGAATCGAGAAAAGGACATCGACAAAATCAAGGGCTCCGACGTCGTCGTGACAACCTACAACACCCTCTCAGCGGAATTCGAAAAGAAATCCTCCATCCTGCACAAGATTGGCTGGTACCGAATTGTCCTCGACGAAGGTAAGCTCTCCTCTCCCCCCCCCTTGACTCCGAACCCCCTATCTCACCTCCCATCCAATTCCTTACGACACCAACCCCATCATCCACAACAAACTGACCGACCACAACACAGCACACATCATCCGCCGCCCAGCAACAACATTCTACCACTCCTGTACTCGCCTCTACGCAAGATCCCGCTGGTGCCTCACCGGCACCCCCATCCAGAACAAACTCGCCGACATCGGCGCCCTCTTCGCCTTCATCCGCGCGACCCCCTTTGACAACCCGGCCACCTTTCGCCGCTACATCGAAGTCCCCTTTGATCAAAGCGTCGATAACCTGCAAAAAGTAAAGGAGCGCCTCATAACCCTCCTCGAATCCCTCTGCCTCCGCCGCACAAAGAACATCCTCCACCTCCCCGGCCTCTCGGAGCGCGTCATCGAGCTCGACTTTAGCCCAGAGGAGCGCGAGCAGTACGACAAGACCAAAAAGATCCTCATGCGTATCATTAAGCAAAAAGTAGGCGAGATCGAAAAGAGCAGCAAGTTCGGCCTCTTCCAGGCCAACCTCCAGATGCGCATCCTCTGCAACCACGGGACCTTTCAGAAGCCCTTTTCCTGGGGCCGGCGGAGCTACCGCCTCTACCGCCTCGACGAGCGCGAGGCCGCCGTCTCGGCGCTGGGGCAGAACGCGGAGATTACCTGCGACGGGTGTCGCCAGCCTATGCCCATCCTCGGCTCCGGCAGGCTGCGCAACGAGTTCGACGAGCAGTGCGCGCACGTGTTTTGCTCCGAGTGTCTCGAGGACTCGGACCTGTCGTCGGCCTCGACACCGGCCCTTGGCTCCCATGGCCGGCACTGTCCCGCCTGTGATAACTGGATGAGGTTGGCCAAGACGCAGCGCCCCTCTGCTGCTACTGCTGCTTCTGCTGGCTCTGTGACGGTTCCGTTGGTCAGAGTCGACGGGCCCGGGGTGGATGCGGTGGGAATGTCCGACGGGTCTACGCAGACGACGTCAGGCGCAGACGAGGCGGATTACTTCAACACGGTGGGATACTCTACCAAGATGGAAGCCCTGATCCGTGACGTTCAAGTGGACGTCTCAACGACCAAGAGGTAGGTTTTTCGCTTGTTATTTGTACATCTATCTACTTACTCGGCAACTCACTGACTCCCATCGGGAAAACAGCATCATCTTTTCTTGCTGGACGAGAACGCTCCACCTCGTCGCAAAACACCTCGAGAAAGTCGGCGTGAAGTACCACAAGATTGACGGCGATTGCCCGCTGTCGCAGAGACAGGAAGTCCTGGGGCAATTTGCAAAGGACGAGGAGAAGAGGGTTCTCATCATGACAACCGGCACTGGTGCCTTTGGGTAAGTGTTGCCGCCTACTTATCATCAACACTGCTGTCTCTCTCTCTCTCTCTCTCTCTCTCTCTCTCTCTCTCTCTCTCTCTCTCTCTCTCTCCCTCTCTATCTCTCTCTCTCTCTCTATCTCTATCTCGCTCAGAGGTATCCACACTGACAACGATACTTCTCATAGTCTGAACCTCACCTGCGCCAACCGCGTCTTCATCATCGAGCTACAGTGGAACCCCAGCGTCGAGAACCAGGCGATTGCCCGAGCGATTCGCTTCGGCCAGGGGAAGAAGGTTCTCGTCACGAGATACATCATCAAGAGCACGGTTGAAGAGGTAAGCCAAAAAAAAGCTCTTTCAAGGAGTCAATGTCAATCCGTACAAGCGGCTTGCGTCGAAAGCCTTACTTTGGCTGATGAGTATGTTGCACATGTTGCAGGAAATGAGATCGCAGCAAAACGTCAAGAAGGAACTGGCGACAATCGGCTTTGGCAAGCCTGCGTCTGATGCCAGCGACGAAATGGATCAGTCATGAAGACTAGGTAGCTAGGGATGAGGCCTTTTTTTTGGTAATCTGATGTTGAGAGGGCGGATTGATTCACGTCTTGATGAACTTGATGGCGGTGTTTTCGAATACTTCATTTCTATGGCAACGAAAAAAGGGCTCTGCAATGCGATGCAGGCATCTCGCTTTGTAGCATCTTTTCCAAGGGCCAGCATCTTCTTGTTTGTAAGCTGCGCTTCGACTTGATAATTGCTCATAATAATACCCAATTTATTCTCTTCGTCTTTACTTTGGATTTTTTCCTTAGTCTTGTGAGAGTATGTCTTCGGCATAGGCTTTACCCATTCCTTAGAGCTGGTAACAGCATGTCTGAGTCGTTCATCCGCGCTATGAGATGTAGATGCACACCAAGTGCTGCTTAGTTGACAGTTCTGAGGCACTGTTTAGATTCACTTTGGCGTTCTCAGAGGACACTTGGTCATCAGCATTGCCCTCCCGAGGCAACTTGGGAGGACTAGGCTCGCGCTACGAAACATGTCCCTTCTAGAATTGAGAGTCGAGCCTCACAAAAGCCGTCAACTTTGCGGCAAATCGGGAAGCCTTCGGGAAGGTCCCGCAACACTAACTGATCGTTTAGACAAAAGTCACCCCCGAAGCTTCCATGACGTTCCGCCGTCGCAGTACTCGCCGTCGCGGCGATCACGAACGACCCTTGAATTGTCGTTGGGCGCGGTCAGACGGACGATCACGACAGCGATCAGCGGGGGGCCAGGCCAATCCAACAGATTGTCGAACCCTCCGTGCCACTCCAACTGCCGATAACCTCCGAAGATCACTTTCGAGCCAAGATGCAGAGATCAACCCGAGAAAACACAAGGGCCCTGGCCTGGAAGGAAAAAGAAGGAAGCAAATGCCAACCGCTCGCTTCTCGCTTGCGCCATACATTGTTGGGTTCCACCCCGTCGTAAACTGTCAGGACTGCACAGAGGAAACTAACTGCATCTTCATCTAATCAGCCACCGCACCCGAACTAAAGCCGTGTCGCCGAAAATGCTCCTTATTCTTCCAAGAAACTACTCCGTGATATTGGATTGATCGGCGCCGATCGACAGACCGAAAGACGGCCGGTGAGCACGCTCACGGGTTCGTGGCGTGGCCCGGCGTAGCCACATCCCACCGGTAGAACGGCCGTCCACTTGGCCCAAAAGCATGTCGAGTGACCAAGCCAAGAGCCACACCATCTGATGAACCCAAAGGTGAGGGACGGCCGTTGAGTTTTTGAAAGCTGGGAATATGATAGTTTGAAGGAGAGGTGTCGCGCCTGTCAGCCAGTTGTTGAAGCAACAAAATGGCTCTGCGAGCGTACTGGGCATGTTGGCGACGGGGGGCTTGCTAGTCAGCGGGACATTGCCAGTCTCCTGAAAAGAAGCATTTCCCATAGGAAGGCGAGGGCCAGAACAAAGACCGCCCAACATGACTCGATGTGGCGTGGTTCAAGCCGACGTTGAGAGGCGACCAAGTCCAGGAACGGCAGTTTGCACTTGTCCAAGGCCACCAATGATGGCCATGGGCAAAAGGGAAATGGCGCGGGAATTTTGACCAGTGGCGACTCCCAGGCGATGCCATTCGCCCGGCTTAGACCAGCGACATTCGAAAGAGCCACACTCACTTCTTTCTCTGCACGACACAGGACCCCTTTCTTTCTAGCGACGCTGCTTAGCAGCGGCAAAGGAGAATTATCCGCGACATGGAACGAGGGATTGGTATGGCCAGAGTCTGCATGTTCTTTGTGTGGGTGGGTGTGTGGGCCAAGCCCAACAGGCACAACGCAACGAAGCCACGAGCGGATTTGGCTCAAGGAAAGCCAAAAGTAAATGCAACCAATCACCACGATCGTGGCGGAAAGCAAGGCTCTGGCTACAAAATGCCCTGCTGTAACCGAAGTCCTTTGGCGTGGCGATTGCATCTCGGCGAGAACAACATATTCAAAAGAGTTTTCTCTGCAGAGGATCCTATAGAGTGTCGTGACGAAGGTAGCATCATGTTCAATCGAGGTTCCAGCGTCGGCCCATTGTGCGCGCAGTGACGCAAGGACGACCGGATAGGCAATGAGCTGCCATCTGGTTCGTGACGCCTACGACGAGCCCAAGCTGCCGGGTATGTATAGGAGCAGCTGGTGGTGTGGTTTGTGTGTGTGTGTGTGTGTCTGCGCGCGCGCGCGTGTATGTAGGTGGTGTGCATCAAGTTGTGACGATGAGCCAAGTCGATTCCTACATCGGATAAGCAACGGTCATCGGATGCCAGACTTATTGCCGAGGGCATCGACGTCTTTCTTCCCATTTGCCGTTATCAGGTCTCGTTCTCTACTACATAGTCGGACAATATTTGACTTGCATTTACAGCTAGAACAGGGACGCCCGCTGGCCCAGTGCAGTAGGAATTGTGACGGATACGGCGTCAAGATGCCTCGGCGACTGCGTCTCACATCCTGAGGTTTCCGGAAAGGACGGCAAGTCACCCAGCAGAGCTCTGTCAGTGAACGCCGGCAGAGGTCTTCCGGCTCTAGATTTCGGATGTATAACGCCAATCACACACGTCCCAGCAGCAAATATCCCACACAGTGAGAAGGGGAGCTGCGGCAGTGAGACTTGGCGTTGGTGGGACAAATTACATCGATTATCCGCGGCGAAGCAGACCGCCGAGTCGATTGTACGCTTCATGTGCGCCGTTGGATTCGACTTGGTGGATCGATGAACCAGGAAGGGAACTGCTGAGCCCTAACGAAACGTGTATTTTGGTTTCCGTCGCTTACCAGTGGGCGACGTTCTTGATTAGATGAATCAGCCCTGACAAACCATAAGGCGAAACAATACTGCGACTTTCGAATCAATGGTCGAGCCGCAGCCCTGGGGCGAACCTGGAGCACCTACGTCACGAGCAAAGAGCCCAGCGAATGTCACCCGCGTCTCTGGACCACTGGCATACGCAGCTCGAGGAGTATGCACGTGAGCGGCGTTGGCATTACGCAGACTTTCTGTCTTTGTACAGTACGAAGTGGCCCAACACGGTCCCGAAGGCTTCGAGGGCCAAGAAACCAGCGGACGGTTGCCGGATGGCCAGCAGTATCAAAACGTGTATCCTCCTTTAGCATCCTTCCGTGATTCAGTCTCAAAGCCGAGGGTCACTCCGCCCAATTGGGCCGAATGACTGGAGCAATGACTGAAGAGAACGGGATTGATCGGCAAATAGAAGGACAAGACTGAATTTGCCCAATCCCCAAAGATGCTTGCAAGGCATGGCTAGTCCGAGAACAGGTAGATACAAGAGAAAAATCTGGGGTAGACAGGGGTGGCACGCTGCCGGGACTATGACCAGGGGTGTCAGGTGCTCACATTCGGGGGTGGTGGTCGGCTGTCTTTCGACGGGAGGAATGGTGAATGAGCTCTCCCTCTGGTCCCTCTCAGTTGGATGGCGTTGTTGCGAATTGCTGCGCCGACTGTCGGTTTGGGGTTCGATTTGGAGAATGCCATGCGTGTGCTAGGATAGCTGGATGCCGGCCAGTTGGTGGGTTGGCTCGGTTGGAGAAGCACGCCGGCCTGGAGATTCTGGTGCTTGACACTTGCCGTGCCATGTGAGTTTCCGATGGCTGGATTGGTCTGGTAGACAAGCTTGGGTAATCTTGGAGCTCTATACTATGCTTCTCACTCCCTTCGTCTTCCCACCCACCCACTCACTGATCCATCCATCCATTCCGTACTAAAAAGTGTGAGCGGATTTGGAGTTATTGTGCGTGGCCCTGGCTGCTGTGGAGGGTTCGTCGAACGGCCAAGGAGGGTGGTGCGGTGGGAAGCAGTGCGTGGTCCAGGAACACTGGTCCTCCTCTCAGATTTGTCACCGGCGCTCGAGAAACGTTCCATACTTGAGACAGCCGGCCAAGACGACATGATAGGCTGCCGGAAACAAGGGCACATAGCCGCGACGAAAGCGGTTGAAGCTGCAGAAAGTCTGTCTCCATATTGGTCGTCGTTCAGCCAGGGAAAGGCCGAACGGCCAGCTGCTGATGGGTGGATGGGTGGATGGATGAATGCCCGTTTGCACAGCCTCAAAGACGGTACCGATTCTTAGTGGCAGGCCAAACCCAACATCGGGGTGAATCGGTAAAGGACACCAGTCGAGACGAATTAATTGACGGCTCTTGTTTCAATGGCTGTGATCCGTCGTCGTCCATGTGTGGGCCCTGGTTCTCGGCGCACCTGATGCAATGCATTTTTGCAATTGCCTTGGTCCAAGCCCAGCATCGACCGGAGATACGCACCCTTATTCCAGGATCACTAGCGGCAGCTCGCTTTCTTCTGTTGTCTCTTCACGAATGTTTACAGTGGACCGTTCTGCAACTCCCAACGCAAGTGTTCTTGTTGACTCGGGGGTAGGGGGGACATCCTTCGTCAATGGGGAAGGGTTGCACTCTGACCTGCGGCTAGGGTAGAGCCCGATACCCCTCGATGATTAGAGTAATTTGGGGAAAAGTTGGAGAACCGTCTGCAGTCGAGAGAAGGGTGACAGTGCCGAGCCGCGAAGCTATGTCGTACAGACGGTTGTTTCGACGCGGCCATGTCTACCGGAGCAGAAGAGACTGCCTTGTAGTTCTAATCTCCGTCAACGAGTGTTATACCGGTCGAAGATATAATCTCCTGTTGTGGCTTCGAGAAGGTAGCGGCGGGACAAATGGAGCCCAAGCTTCGAAGCTTGCAGAGCACCAGGTCAAAACATCCTCTGTGAAGCAAGCTCCCGTACTCTCGCCGGCGGAAGCTACCATGCACCTTCGCAGGATTCGTCGAGAGCTTGCGTGAGGGCCCTACCACACCATTGAATCCTTGCAGTCGTTCCACGACACCTCGAGGAAAGCTAATCCCCATTCCCCACATGCTGCCGTAGATAGTACCTAGTGCATGGTACGTGCTGAGATTTGCGATGCTTGTCTCTCGATGAATACCAAGCCGGCGGGCGTTGGTCGCGGGATCGCGCGAGAGTTTGTATTGATGCGAAGATGCAATTGATAGGCCTCGAGATCGGGAGCACAAGCTGCAATTATGAAGACTGAGCTTGCTGCAGCCGCTGCGAGACAGGGAGCAAGGACGGGTGATAGGCCGCCCAGGATGCACTCAGGAAGTTAATTTAGACTGTAATGGATGGATTCGCTGGCATTTAAACATCGTCGCCAGACAGCCGTGAAGTGTGGCATCTGGTTTAGAACACCTAGGCTATTGGCATCCGTTCCTGGCGCAGACCAAAAGGACGTCAGTTATTTGCGCCGCGGCGACGCTGATCCTCGTTGCCGTTGCGGGCCACGCTTACCGTCTTCCCACTTGAAGCCCTAGACCTGGCGCTGAAGGTGAGCTGGTGTCTGAGATAGAACACCGGCAGCGGCATCCCTTGACGGGTGCCATCAGAACGCTTGACGCAACTGGAAGCCGTCGAAGGGCTAGGTAGCGAAAACAATTTATTTTCAAGCATGCTACGGATACAGCTCCACGTATCATCACGTACGAGGATGAGATGGCATTATTGCTGGCTGCGTCCAAGGATGAAATGTCCGTCTCCCCAAGCAGGTAAGCCGGTGTCCGACCTCATATCCCTGAGCTGACAAAGTATCGGAAGAGGTCACAAGGACACCAGACGAGGGTGTGGGACAGGGGTGGCTGGTTAAGCCGTTGGTACCCCAAATCGCTAGGCTCGCTGCTGTGCCCTGACCCGGTCCGGGCGTCGCCGTGGACAGAGGCGGTAACGGTAGCGTAACCGTAGCGTATCCGTAGCGTGGGCGCTGTCAAGATGTTGGCGGCATCGCCGGCGTCTACTGCCCAGACGTTTTCTCTCATCATGGCAGCAAGATTCGTTTCAACAGTGTGGGCTGGACAACGCAGAGCGACGGGGTCCTTCAATCTCGTATCCTGTATCGGGCGATGCGGGCATGGTAAGCGAGCTCACGACAAAGTTTCGACAGCTCTGGATTCTGAAGAATGTGTTCAATGTTGAGTTCCATCGGAAAGCGCGCGAGAGAGCCCTGCCCAAGTCTGGTTACCAGTCACCGACGGGCTCCCCCCAGCATGACATGTCGTTAACAGGAGGTTATTGCGAGGGTTCCTTGGAGAAGGGCACAAAAGCCCACACAAGCGATTCGCCGTTGACCAACGAAGGCCGGTAGCCAAGCCACTCCACCCATTTACTTGCAGATGGGTAGGAATTATTGCGTTTTCCCGTCGTCCAATTCTAGTCTGCAACCCTGGAGCTCCACCGACGTAACAGCAACGTGTGAAGGTGTGCGAGCTGAGACCTTCGGCCCATGTCGAAGACGCACAGTGAATACCAGACTAGCCCAGCACTGTCAGAAATACATCGGAGGTGGGATGGCGTAAGTACCTGATTGAGACTGTCCCTTTTTTTGTGCGTCTCCGGGACCAAGGCGGCTGGATAAGATCGACGGGTCCCCATGGGCCTCGACTTTGTCCCTCTTGTGTTGGAACCGTTATTAATAGAGTACAGATCGGAAGGTTGTGTGGTCGCTGCAACTTGTAATAGGCAAGAGTCTGGAAGCTCTTTTCCAGGCGGGCACTATCTGTACATTGATACAAGCGCGGCTCGCACCCCGCAGGCCTGTGAGGTTCTCGAGACTGCGGGAAATACAGCGACGGCGACATTTGATAGAGGTTGATAATCATTGCCCCGATTGGAGCCGAGGCCTGGATATTGACCAGCACAGAAAGAACGTTTGCGAGTATATGCCAGCCGGCCGCCTACAAGGCGTCCGGAAAGGTGAGATCTCCCCCTCCGTTTTCTAAAGCGTGAGGAAAATGCGTGAGTGACGGGATGTAAATCAGTTCCCTGCGGCAGGGCATATTGGTGCCATTATCGAATGAGATCATTCTTCCTATGAGCGCAGCGCAAATAATGGAGGCCCAAAGTAGGAAGCCCGTTGAACACGCGCAGTCGAGCAGTCGAGCAGTCGAGCACATCCGACATTGGCTTTTGACACGGTATCTCTCGGCCCGCCTGTATACGCTATCTCTCTCTCTCTCTCTCTCTCTCTCTCTCTCTCTCTCTCACCCTCTCTCTCACCCTCTCCCTCTTCTCATGCGTGCTTAGATGAGTTACCATGCAAGCAAATGTTTTCGTGCAAAGATCTGGAGCAGTGACGCAGCGTTGGTATAGTGGAGGAACCTGGATCGCGGGTACTACCAGGCAGGCCCTGCTAGTTCCGTGTGACTCTTATTCTCGCGATTGAGGCGCCATGGGATTTTCTGTTAGTCGGGCCCTCTGTCCAGGTGTATCGGTCTGTGCCATTGGCGCATAACAACGGGCGACGGGCACATGTGGACATCTGCAGTCGAGCGGAGACAAGTGGCATCAGTGTCTCGCGTTTCTAGTCTGCCCGTTGACAGCGAGTCAAAACCGTGCTTGTGTGAACAAGAGTTGGACTGCCGGTATATGATTGTAGCAAGAGGCTGATGCTGATGACGGCGGCTGAGAAGACAGCAGAATCCGCTGACGACTCTGTTCGGGTACGGCGACCGATAGAGTGAGCCTGTAGGGCGCCATGTCGTCAATGAGCCGATCTGACAGACATTGGGAGATGTTTAACGGGCAGCGTAAGTGGAAGTCTGCAGTCATCTCGTCCGTTGCTTCATCTCTGTGTGCCGTGAGGGTGTGCAACTGCCGCTGTCGTCATTGGATGGGTAAGCAGCTGAAACTGTTATTTGCGCTTCGGGGCACGGTGGCCGTTCACATTGCAGAGTTGGTCGTCTATTGTCCAGAGGCGGCGAGATATGAAGTCGGCTCAGCTGCCTGGCTAGGCGGGAAGCAGGAGAAAAGCAACCCACTCGCCGCAGCCGAGATGGGTCCAGCATTGCTGGATCCGTGCGTGTCCGTATCTGGGCTTCCCGTGGTGCACCGATAGCCGTATCGGAGATATTGCTGTCAAAGTCGATGGCTGGGCCGAGCTATGGCCTTCTGGTGGACTGAGCAGGAGGTTGGGCCAGGTTAGGATGTGCTCAAATGATCTATGGAGGGGGGGCAAGGCCGCTTGTGTTGAAGAACTGGTGGTGGTTTGTGACAGTGGCGACAAGTGGTAGGTGGTGGAGAAGAATCGTGGAGACCTTGGGCTATGGGGCCTATGGGTGGCTCGGTGAGGAAGCAAATGCCCACTCCAGATTGGACTGTGACAAGGTGGAGTCTGTGCCCAGGGCTCGGAACCTGGAACGAAAGACAGGGCTCAAGACGGAGTGACATGACAGCTGGCCGTGATTCGGTCATGGCTTCCTGTGATGCGGCGGCGGGGTGGGTGGATGCCATCCATGGACCATGGTCGTAGTTCCAATGTTGTTGCGGCCGCCGGTCCACGTCGATTTCTCGAAAAGACAACCCGATAATACCTTAGTGTACAGATGCGGATAAGGAAAGAAGAAAGGCCCGAGAATCAAGGCAACAGGGGTCCTTCCGTCCTGCGCTTCGCAGGTAGGCACGGCGGTACCTGGCCCCGAGTACCTAAGGTAAGGTAGACTGTTGCTGGTGGGGCGGGGTCCTGCTTTTGACGCTTCATTGGTGACCACGTACTGACAGCTTGAGGATGCGGATTGTGGATCGTGCCTTCTCTTGGTGTCTCTCTTGTTCTTTCTACGGATACGCGAGTGCTAGGAATTCGAATGGGAAGCAGCAATATGAAGCTGCCCTGGCAGCAGGAGAGGCTTTACCACAGCTGGTCGTACCTTCTTACAACTGCAGGACGGTGCGACGAAATGGGTCTTACCGCACTGTGCCTGGTGGGATCTGGACAGTGGCACGATTGCCTACCTTACTAAGTACGATATGTAACAAATTTTTGTCTCCACTCCCGCTGACTTAGGAACGTACCCTACCAATCCAGCCTGGGGACGGGTGGCCTCTCACCCCAACCCAACGTTGCTTCTCGTCTCTCAAACACTGGACACAAAAACAGACACGGCAGAGGTGGGATAAAGTACTACCTACTACTTTTGCGGCTTGCCTTACCAGCACGATCCACGACACAACTACGAATTGCCTTGCATCTGCTCCATGCACTGGGCCCTGTCCTGCTGCACCTCGACCTCCAAGCCCTTCCCTTGGGTGCTTGGGTGCTTGGGTAGCTGCACTTGCACTTGCACATTTCCCAGCACCTACGGATACACTTGCACTTACTTGCCTTGCAGCTTGATGCAGCAGCGCTAGCGTGCAAAAGGCAGTGCGCCGCCTTTCTCGCCAGCCAATCACAATCCGCTTCGCGACAACGCCCTTGCTCCCCCAGCTTCATGCCCAGTGGCGGGCTCCCAAATCGATCGGCTGTTTTTGCTTACGGCATGCTCCCTCAATGGCTGTGTCCATCTGCGCTCTGCTCTGGCTTTATCTCGTCGACCCGTCGGGGCTCAGCCGATGCTATGCTGCACTATCCAATTTCAAGCCATGTTGAGCAATATCTCGATGCTTTGTCTGTTGCCACGCTCTTCTTCCTCTACTCGCCCTTGGCTGTCGCCTCTGCGAACGAGAACGCATATTGGGCAATGGACCACTGCCACATGCCGAATCACAGATGAGCAACAAATGAGCATGGTAGCTTGCCATTGGACGTCGGCTGGCCCATCAGATACCCGACGCGCTGATGCTGATGCAAGTCGTCTGCACTCTGCAACATGCAAAGAGAAACGGGCCTGGTGCAGCGACAAGAAGACGCATGCAATCCGGCCATGGCCCCATCGGCCACCGACGCTGGCACGATGCAATGTAATGAACGGATGCTTCAGCCTCCAGAAACCCATCATTTTACCTTGCCTTAGCTTTCACGGCGGCCTGCTATCTGCCCCCAGTAGGGATCATTACGGATATCAAAGTGACCACAAGACTTGGATCGCTAATTTTGCTGGCCTACCTCTTAGGTGTGACGGCAAGGGAACTCCATCGGCGAGCAGAGCACACTCGTATTCATGGATGGATGGCATCGAAATACCCAAGGAAAACCCAAGCATCAGCATATCGTCGGTTTCCAAGGCGGATTATCACTCCATACACACGAACCGCAGACTGAATGATGAACCACAGCTAGCCTGACCTCATCTTGCCGCTTCGATGATACCTCACTCATCATTTGCATGGGGCTACGGGCTGCTTAACTTGCGCCGGATTGGCTACGACGCAAAAACCCCTACCTCACATACATGCAAGCACACGCACAACCCTCATGCCTGCTTTCTCCGTGCCTCCTACAGATCAATACAACTCATCTGCATCCACGAAAGGCGAGAAACTTCGGTACCTGCTCTACCCGGCTTTCTTCGTGTGGCCCGAGGTACAGAGTAGTCCCGCCGGGCTCTGCGGCGGAAGATGTACCTGCCCAACCCGGCTGACCACGAGGCACCGTGTTGGATACGGAGAACCCTGATCGGCGTCCCTCGGTACCGATGTATCCAAGTATCTCCCATCGCTCTGCCACTCTGCGTCGCCTCACAGACGTGTGTCAATTGCAGCCATCCATCGGGGACTGGACCGTTGTTTCTTTTTCCTGCCACGGAGGGGCTATCGCTGAGGTGAGGGTGCCACGCACAACCACGATGCTTTCTTCAGTGCCCCGGAATTGCCCCTCCAAAAGAAGCCCGGGGTCATCAGCTGCACGGCCACTTCGTCCTCCGGCTATCGGTCGTGATCTACCTCGGAGGTATCTGCCATTGGCTGGAGCCGACGGTCGCAATTGTCAGCACACCGATTCGAGTGAGCGACAGCGGCCTGACCTGGTCGCTTGTGTTTCGCATTTCATCGCAATGGCTCATGTCAAGCAGAGCGGGAACGAAACCATCGCTGGCCAAACCGCATACACCCTCCTCAGTCGCAGCGCCAGCTTCTACAGCTGGATGCGTACCAATGTCAATGCCGGGCAAACCGGACCAGCCAGGCACAGAATGGAAAGACTGCGAGAGAAAAGAACTAAAAAGGGTGTGTCGCTTTGGTCGTACGTATCCGTCGTGCCACGCCAGGCCGGTGTAGTGTGCGACACCACTCAATTAGCTACCCTACCTTAGCACTCACACCTCACCGGGCGTCACATACCGTCTTTGCTTCGGATCATGTCCTAGCTGAGCCTCAGTGGGAAACTCAATTTCACAGCGGACACTCAACCGGGCCAGGCTTGGCCTGCGTCTGGAACAACCCCGGGCCATGAGAGATCCAGAGCGGGATCCTCCATCCAATCCACTCTGCCATTGAACCAGCCAACGACAGGCCTAGCATGTCGAGTTATGCGACTGGACGCGGGCTGCCCTGTCTCGACTGGACCAATGGGTACGGAGTACAGATACTTTGCACTCCGTGCGGATAACACGAAAGCTGAAACTATGAGGGACTGGGCAGATGCTCTATTTCCGAATATCTGCCCTGGCCTCACGTACCTTACCATGTATGCGGATGGATTGTGTGTGTGTGTGTGTGTGAGAGAGAGAGAGCCATGGCACGGCAGCTATTGTGCGGCGACTTTGGCAGGGGCGGGTGGGCGAACAACCAACCACAGTAGCGGCCGCGGCGATGGATGACGGACGTACTGAGCGAGCTCCGACAGACAGATGTCAGTGGATGCGCCTACATCATGACAGGGCGATACAGCATCTTGAGGTCGCAGAGCGGTTCAAAGCATGTCTTCTGGCTATGTGGCATGCTGTGCTCACGAGAGCCTGGGATGGGCTGGTTGAACGTTAGCGGGAACGGCTTCGTGCCGATTCACCATGTACAGCGACAATAGGCAAAAGTCAGTCTGTCCGTCTGATTCCTCTATCACGGCAAGCCTTCTGCCTCACGGCCTCTTATTGGTATCAGTCGAATAAGCTCGCAGAGGCTCACGCGTCGGGCCCAGGTCTCGTCGCCTTGCCGAGCTGTCCGACCCTCCGATACAGGTGTAGCATGTCTATTTCGCCATCGGCCCAGTCCCCCCCCGAGCGATAAGCCTGGCACGCCTAGAGAAGGCACAGACGGAAGAGCCTTGTCTGCTGATGGATAGGACGGCCTAGTTCACGTAGTTGAATCCGCATAGCATCTTGAAATCGCCCGCTCACGCACGTCAAACGCCAGCATTAAGCAGGCTGTCTTGGGAGAGAGAACAGAGCTTTTGGCGCACGGGACGTGGTCTCCAGACCCGATTACGTAGGTAACACGCCCGAGCCCATGTCCATGTCGATATTCGCAGCCCTGTCCCCTTTGTCCAAAGTGATTCAGGCTTCAGGCTTCAAAATTCCCGATTCCGTGGTGAATTAAATCTTTGGCGAGGTGGCCCGGTCTGAAGCGCGGCGTGCTGCATTCAGCCTGCAACGGTCCCCCCTACCAGCCTCTCCTTGTTTCCTCTCAACTGGTGTCCCCCTGACCAGTCTCTCCTGGGGGCTAGCCTGGGCGGGACTATAGCCAGGTAACCTGCAAGCGGGAATGAAGCTGTTGGTGGAAACATACCTATGTGCTAGGCTAGGGTAGCGATTCATAAAACTGCGTAGTGTAGTGGAAGCAGACGCTATTTCCTTTGGCCGGGGAATGCAGGATGGCGAGCAGAAAGTATATAGGAGATTTCCAGACAAGATGGAACGCAGGACTATTACCTTTTTTTCTCTCCTTATCTTCAACTGGCGTAGAAGGGCCAGCGAGAGTAGAATGCCTCGCGGAACTCGTGGGAGATGAATTTGCTTCCGTGTTTTACTGGTCTTGGTCTCTATGCGTATTCAGCATTCACGCCTACCATGTACAGCCTGCTTGCACTTCCCTCCCTGGGGCTCGCTATGTCATGTGCTCCGTCCATTTGTCGGCGGTGAGGCACGCGCCTCTGCAGCATACGTTGACTCGGCTCATTGCGGATACATAATATGTCAAGTGCCTCAGCCCACCGGTTTTCCGCAACCTTGGCCAGCAGCCTTCTTGCCCTCACTGCAAGTCGTAATCGTCAAGAAGCAATCAGGAAGCAATGGGATCCAGAAGCTGAGGTAGCCGGAAGTCCAGTAAGTTTCAAAGAGCTTCGTGGGCAAGGTGATGCCCCGCTACGCTCCCCACTACAGCCGGGACGGGGATGTTCAAGAGACCGCTGATTGGTGACGGACTCGAGCTCCCCAGAGGCATGTACCTCATTTAGGTAGTCATTGGACGGAGAGCAAGAAAGAAAGAAGGGAAACAGGAAGGAATGGTGGACTAAATGTGTCCCTTGTGGAGGAGGTACTTTGTCCTTCTCGGTCAAGCGATGCCGCCGCACTGTGCTCAGGCTATGTTTGTCATGTACAACTGACCTTGCCATACCGGGCTACCTTACCATACCACTTACCTACCAAGTAGTGTAGGTAGGTACGGTTCCTAGGTAGATTATCAAGAAGCAAGTGCCCACAGCTGCCTGCCTCACCGTGCCTTGCTTCTCTTGTCCAATGCAATGCTCTGCGCCGTCCGTATCTTGAGAGCGCGGAGTGCTTGTTATGATACTGGCACGAGTATTGGGGCTCTTGTCTCACCATTGCATCTCACAACTTTGGTCCGCTCCAACTCATGGAAAGATTCCTCAAGACAATGTCTACAGAGGTCTACAGAGATCAAAGGGGAAGGCCTTGGCGGATAAAGTAGCGCGTGGTCTGCGGCTGCAGACTGAGACCAGGACTGCTGAACTGTCGCTTGTCGCTCTTTCCCATCCATCAAATCTCCCATCCCATCGGCGGACCCTGCTTTCACCTTTTGTGGGGCTTTCTGCGCCCTGTACCCTTCCCATCCCCGGTCTGCGCACAGTATTTCCTAACTGACCGAGGTACTTTGCCTGATGTACCCTTCACGTCCCATCGTCCAAGGTACCTCGCACTAGGTACCCGCCCACACACCCACAACGCACACGCACACACACACACACAGTCTCTCTTTCTCTCCATCTCTGCTCTCTCACACACCAACTCCCGTGGTCCTCGCTCTTTCCTTCTCATTTTGCCCACATATGCGCCGGGCTGGGCTGCGACGAGCATTTCCCTAACAAGTACCTCAACTCCCCCTTCCCACCACTGCTCTTTTGATCCCCTCCTCCCCCTTCTTCTTTCTTCCCCCAAGCAACTGCTTCGACCGGTGGGAATTGTTCGTTCGACGAAAGCTTCAAGAGCTCTCTCCAGCCATACGAGGAACGAAAAGAGAGTGACAAAGGACAAAGACTGAGGAACCTTTTGCTGACCTGTTTCTCCTCTCTCTCCGACTCCGACTTTTTACCTTTCCTCTATATCCTGGCTTGGAATTAGCATGCCAACTACGGCTCCCAACAGCGACTTCTCCCTCTTGTCTTCCTCTTCCTCCTACTAAACACCGCTCCCCGAAACAACCTGGGCGCTCCTTTCCCGTCCCCATCCACCCCGCCATCCCTCACCAGTCCTTCTCACACACTACACATCTCACACACCTCTCACACCTATCACACCTCTCACACATACGCACACGCACACACATTCAGTCTTTCTCTCTGTGTCTCTCTCTCTAGTACACTTTCCTATCTGCTCTATCTATCTCTCTCACTTGCCGCTGTTGCGCACTCCCGCCCGCCGAGCTGCGCCCAAGCCCCCAAAAGCAACCCGACCTTTCTTCAACCTACCCACCCACCCACCTCTCTCTACCTTCTTCCTTCCTGCCTTTACGATCACGACGAACTACGATTACGAACTTCTCCAGACAATGGCTATGAACGACAGCGAGGCCAAGGTCGAAAAGAACACAAACATGACTACTCCCGCCTCAACCCCGGCCGCCGCTGCCGCCAGCAGCGCTGCCCCAACCACCGAAGACAGTGGTATGAGTTGCACCTCACCTTGCCCACCCCTCCAAAAACTGCCCCTCCTGTTCCCACCCGCATGTCCCGCCATTCAATCCCACCACCCGCCGCCCATGGCTTTCTGAGGAATGCAATGCAATCGACCCTTTGTTTGAATGGACACAACTCGAGCTGACATTTTGTTGCAATCTTTTTTCAGTAGCTTCTACCATCACCGTCAACACGAAGACGCCTGCCAATTTCCCTCCTCCCAAGACCGATAAGCCCCGCCCCCATGTGTGCGCGACTTGTCAGCGCTCTTTCGCCCGATTGGAGCATCTGAAACGCCACGAGCGTTCCCACACTAAGGAGAAGCCCTTCGAGTGTCCCGAGTGCACAAGATGCTTTGCCCGTCGCGATCTGCTGCTGAGACACCAGCAGAAGCTTCATCAGACCACGACACCCTCGTCCCGTCCTCGCAATCGTCGTGAGAGCGCCAGCAGCGCTGCACCTGGGGCACGGGCTCGTAAGAACAGCGTCGCCGGCCCCAATGCAGCCGCCGCTGCGAACGCCGCCGCCGCCGCTTCCATGCGACCTAGGGCAAACACCATCAGCCATGTCGACGGCAATGCGATGCAGATGATTGCCGCGGCCAACGCTCAGGTAGCGCGGGGCATGCCTCCCGGCACACACAGCCGTCACCCCAGTCTCGCGGGGTTACCCGTGCACAACATGGACTTTGGCGGCATGTCAGCCGCGATGGGTCACAGAGGCATGTCCCACGGTCTGCCCAAGCTCGAGACTCACGGCATCAACAATATGGACTTCAGCGGCTTGCGGACCGCGCCTCCCATGGCCGTTTTCAACCCCGACTTTGACTTCGAGGGTCTGCTGTTCGGCCCGGGCTCCACCATCAACCCTAACGCTCTCCACTACAATGATTCGCCGCAATCCATGGCCATGGACCAAGCTTCGCCGTTTCCCCACGGCCTGGCGGGCGATATGTCGACGACGCAATTGGACGACAGCTTCGACTGGCTGACCGGCTTCGAGCACCAGATGTCATTTCAGGGCGCCGACAATGCCGTAGACGGCTCGAGTCCCTCGGCAATTAGCACCACCAGCCAAAGTGGCATTAGCGACGTGATGGTGGACGGCTCCAATCATCACCCTGCCCCCGCAGGCACAAGTTCAATGTGGCAACCGGCCGTTATGGGTCCTCCCCAGGTCCCGAACCCGTTTGCCATGGATCTAAATGGTTCGGTCTTCCCAGATCTCTTAAACGGAGCACCCGTCTCACCACAACCTGCTGCGCAGAAAATGAACGATGCCTATTTCTCGACGCCGCCTCCCTCTCTTAGCTCCCTTAGTCCGTCGATGGTTTCCGGACTCAACACGCAAAACCTCAACCAAGCGCTCAACTTCAACGGAGGGCCAGAGACGCCTTCGTCCTTGAACGGCGGTAACCACGGTGTGTCGCCCGTCTCCACCATTACGGAAACGACCCGAGGTGCCATTGTTGGTGCTCTTTCGCAGTGCTCTCCCTTTGGTGGACGGAGATACTCATTTGCGACTCCAAGCTCGCCAATGTCGCCGGGCTTTCAGAACACGGCCAACAGTGTTCCAGACCATGTAAAGAATTTACCTAGCACTCAAGACTTACAACGATATGTTGGCGCTTACCTTCGTTACTTCCACCCTCATCTGCCGTTCTTGCACATTCCCACTTTGACTTTTGAGATGCCACCCACCGCTGCCAACCGATCCAACACTGTGGGGGGGAGCGGGTGTCTCATTCTTTCCATGTCTGCCATTGGAGCCTTGTACGAAATGGACCACGTCCAATCTCGGGAACTTTTCGAGATGGCCAAGAAAATGATACAACTGTACCTTGAGGAAAGGCGGAAAGCCGACGTGAGAAAAGCCGACTTGCGGAGAGCTCCGGCATCTGAACCGACGTCTCACAGCCAGGAACCCTCTGTTCACACCCCGGTATGGTTGGTGCAAGCCATGCTTTTGAATGTCGTCTACGGCCACAACTGCGGAGACAAGACGGCTAGCGACATCGCCTCCACCCACTGTGCTGCTCTCGTCAGCCTGGCCCAGGCTGCCGACCTGCTCCGCCCCATTCGCGTGGATTCCACCGAGGCTCATGATACCCATATGCATGACAATACGTGGAGCGGCCTTAAGTCGGACTCCGAGGAGCAAGCAGAGTGGCTCCAATGGAAGATTATGGAGGAACGCAAGCGTACTCTGTACGTCGTCTTCATCCTCTCGAGCCTCTTGGTTGCGGCATACAACCACACTCCAGCACTGACCAACTCGGAGATCCTGCTCGATTTGCCCTGCGATGAGGACTTCTTTGCTGCCGAGAGCGCTACGGCGTTCGCTGCCAAGGGTGGTATCCGCGCCGCAAACCACAACCGGATGACCTTTCACGAAGCTCTGGGCGACCTGCTCAGGTCTAATGAAAAGCAACAGAAGCAGCTTGCCTTCCAGAACGGACAGCAGGCATTCGGGCAGGGAAGCATGAATGATCTCAAGAGCGATCTCAAACCGTCAACGTTTGGCTGTCTCATCTTGATCAATGCACTGCACAATTACATCTGGGAGACGCGCCAACGCCACCACAACAAGGTATGGACCAATGAGGAAACCGAAAAGATGCATCGCCACATCGAGCCCGCTCTGAAAGCCTGGCAAGCAGCCTGGGCAAGCAACCCGAACCACAGTCTCGAGAGACCGAATCCCTTTGGGCTTGGGCCGTTGTCTGCCGACGCCATTCCGCTTCTCGACTTGGCCTATGTGCGGCTTTTTGTGAACCTAGCCCGCTCCAAGGAGAAGTTTTGGCAACGCGATTGGGATGCCATGGCCGACGAACTCTCACGAGGCAGCGAGATTGTCCAGCACGCAGAGCATTCGCCCGCCTCCAACCCGGAATCGACAGGCACCGATCATTCCGACAATTCGGTTTCGAGCTCTGTTTTCATTGAGTCCCCGGCAACCCAGTCGTCGTCATCTCCAGAATTTTCTGCTGTCAAGTTCCCGTCTCAGGCTCAGACTGCACCAAGTCGATCCACCTCTCGCAGGGAGAAGCATCTCCGTAAAGCCGCCTTTTACGCGGCGGACTCTCTGGCCATGTCCGACAAGTTGGGTGTCACATTTGCCGACTTCTCTAGCCGAGAACTGCCATTGCAGTCTGCCATGTGCGCGTTTGATTGTGCTCAAGTCTTGGCCGAATGGGTGGCAACTTTGCAAGATCGAGTCGGCCGATACCTGGGAATTCTTGGTCAAGATGATGTTGACCTATCGCAAGTTCCGGCGATCATGCTGCTGGAAGAGGAAGACGTCAAGCTACTGGGAAAGGTTGAGGAGGTGCTGGCTTCTGCAGAGATGAAGATGAATTTCGAGCTTGTTCAGGGCAACGTTGCAGGCGTTGATACTAGGATGCAGATGGACGACCACGCAGGCTACGCGGCCAAGATCCTCAGAGTCACGGCTTACATGCTTGACCAAGCCGCCGTGTGGCCAGGTAAGCGTCGCTCGCTACCGCACAATGGGCGCAGCCCTGCTAACCCTTGATAGTCACTCACCTGATGGCCCGATGCCTGGAGACTCATGCCACTCACATGCGAGCTAGAGCCGAGAAGTCTGTGATTCCCTGCGAGTAGGATGTCTGCACGAGGCTTTTGAGAATGCACATCATGCTGGACAAAAAGAGACGATGTTGGGCTCCGGTTTATTCGACGAGAAGGGAAAGTTCAAGGTCGCCGGCGACTAGTCTAAGTTGCTAAGGATACATCGATGAAGAAGGAGAAAGCCCGACGGAAGCCAAAAAGGGGCCGGATGCCGAAGAGCGAGAAAGATCACGATACATGGAAGCGACAACCAAAAATACCCCGACGCTTTTGTGGGAAAAGCCAAAAGTTTCTAAATGACGTTACGACGGGTTCCTGGCTAGGGAACCCATTTCAAAGCACGGCGCAAAACGAAGCCGCCAATTGTTTACGTTTACGTTGACGTTGCTGACCGATCTGGATATACAACCAGAACACGAAGCGGCGACTAACATTGTATATCAAAAAAATGCCTGGACAACCGGGCCACTTGGACTATTTGAGCACACGGATCGGCCATTCTGCCTTGAACAAGCTCCTTGGATGCTCAATCTTATCCAAGGAGTCTTCTTGGCAGAAAGAAGCCTGCTTGAAGGGGATTTTTGTATGACTTTGGATTGGGTTCGGTAGGGGTGGCGTTGATTTTTCATTCCAATTCTTGTGCGGATGTGGCGTACTGGCTCTGAGCTCGAGCCCGGCAAGTCAAACCTTGTCTGAGACAGTTTTCCGCAATATGGGTGGCACAGTTCCATCCGCTTTACTAGTCTCTTTCACGGCACTGTCGCATCTCACGGGCACTGCAAACGTTCTGCTGATAGGCAAGACCGCGGCTGGAGAAGAGTGGTTTAAGAAAGCTTCGCTTACCCTATAGTCTTTGATCAAAACTCGAGTTTTGCGGCTAGCTATGGACAGGTCGCTTTTTGTGGTACTTCAAATGTAGCAACATACAGGGTGGGAAGTCAATCGAGGTTGGGTATGGGCGGTCCGTTGGAAGTCCCTGCGCAGGAAGTTCGGTATCTTTGATTGAATGGATGTGATGCGAGATACCGGGCTGATATCGAGAAGTGGCTGTATGTAAAGTCATCATTTGCTTTACAGGTCGGCAAAGTCAGATGTTGGAAGGGCTTGGACCAAGATATACCGGCAGGGACAGGCTCGTAGACGGACCTGTTGAAAATGGATAAGGAACAAAATACAGTTAAAAGTACATGAGAAGAGTGACGAAGCCACACTATGGCCCTCCTGTCTGTGAGTAGGTCCTTCTTTGCTTGTACATGTAAAGGAATTCCAACACGGGGGTACAACAAGTCATGAGAGTTACCTTGGGACAGGAGTGTTTAGAAGTAAGTGGGTTCAATTTGTGTGGTCTCAACTTTCCAGGGAAAATGTTCGTCGTGGGGGGCCTGCGATCTGCTACCCCCTTGTGTCATCGATCTCTGTATCCCAACTCGAAGTCAACACAAATCTCGCGTACCCACGGGGGGTGGGGTGGGGTTGTTGCTTAAAGAAATGACAGTTGATTCACTGCTTGGGTCTACATCTATAAAAGGCCAGTTCGCTCCGCTAAAAAAACAAAACCTTCTCCCAACCACCATCCCAGATGCGCTCAGCAGGGCTTCAGCAGGGCTGGAACGTAGGCTTAAAGTCCGTGTGATTGAACGGTTGAGGAAAAGCGGCGGCGAGACAATCCGTCCCAAACTTGTTCTTTTCATTGGAGATGCAGCACTTTTGGTTCCCCTTGAGAGCGGCGTCAATGTCGCCGTCTTTGCAGGCGGCCTCGGTGAGGTTGGCGGTGAGGGCGCCGCTGGGCTCGTATCGTCCTTTGTCGGTCCCCGTGCTGATTGTGCCGGCGCATTGCACGCGGTCTGCTGCTTTGCTGGTGCAGGCGAGGGGATGTCAGTCTTGAGTTTTCAGGCTGGATGGTTTTGATCTGGTGTGGCGTATGGAAATGTGTAGTATGTGGAGAGGGAGGTGGCCGCACTTACACTGAGAGAGCTGCTGTGGCGATGGTGGCAAGAATGGTTGTGAACTTCATTTTGAAGGACTGCGGGAGATGTTTTTTGGCAATGTACTTCGGTTTTGTAAGAGTGAACGTAGTACTGTTTAAGAGTGAGTGACTTTAGTCTACCAGGACGACGTGATGAAATGATTGATGTGGGTGATGGTCAAAAGCAGAACGAGGCTGGGCCATCGTTATGTTTAAGTATTATCCGCGTCCCACGATCTCCAGCAGCGCAAGCGGCATTGTTGGTCGGGGTCCTGTTTCCAGCAAACGGCACCGCCGATGGCAGCACAGAAGGGAACTTGAAACGAGCCTCGTCGGCAACTATTTCGCGCAGCTTGAAGCTGACTATATTATCGTGTTATAGACCCATGAGAAGAGCGTGACTCTTTTGCGTTTGTTCGTATGGTGTGGTTCCGGTCGGTCGTTCGGTTGGAGGTGGTTTGCCGCATTACCCGTTGCGGTTGTGCTCAGCTTTCCCTGCCAATATTGAATCGCGTTGGAATTAGAACCGGGACCTCCTTTGCTTTGCGAAGCAGAGGTTTCAGCAGCCGGAACTCAATTGTGTGCCATAATTAGCCGCGCAAATCGTTGCGATCGCTGTCAAATTTCGTGCCGAGATCGAACGAACACTCTTGCCCCTGCCTCTTCCGTCGCGTTTGATATAGTTCAAACTTGGCCCTACTGACTCAATTCACGACATGACAATCTGGGGAACGGACAGGCTCGGCGTGGTGCTAACGTCGGGGTTGAGCCAAAGGTGCATTAGGTTGAAAGTAATTCCAATCTTAAATCTGGCCAGTCAGTCAACAAAGGGCGTTTGGAAAGCATCAACTCGTCGCTTTCCCATCATCCGGATATCCATCTTGATACCGTCCCCGGGACCCTCGAGTCATGGCTCAGGCAAGTGCCGCGAACTTTATCTCGGATGAGGAATGCTGGCCGCTGCGGGCGAGCTGCCCCCCTTACGGGGGAGAGCAACAGTTCCATGTCCACTTGGGACGAATCTCTAAGCATCGAAGTGGCTTAGCTCAACCTCCTTCAAGACGCTTAGTTCCACCTCGGATTTCCTCCTGCTGTTGGAATGGGTTGGGAACCGATCGGTGTATAAACAGGATGAACATGGTCGACACGCCAGTCAATCCGAGTCATTTCCATTGGGGCGGCCCTGAGCACACTGGGATATGATCTTCCCGTGCATCCTTGAAGCCACATACACTTATTTCTTGTAGCCCTGAGATAGACAACGTACCTCGAGGTTTATGGTCAAGTTGTCAACTTGGGATAGTAAAACTTATAACAAGCAAGTCACACAATAAGGTCATTTTGCTCAAGGTCCGCGGCTCGTAATGTGTTGGGTGTGCCTGTATGCATAATCTCTCTCCCGAACGACTCGCATTACCGCCATCGGACGAAGTCAGACATGAGTGGGGACGGAGCTTGGGCCAGCTTGATCGGCTGGGCGAGACAGATATATGAGAGCGATCCCGGGATCTCTGGTTAAAAGGGGTCCCCATAGGACAGTGTCACGGCTATACGGCAGCGAGACAGGCCTCCTGAATGACTACATAGTATAGCAGCGTAGTCCCGCGGACTCCCAAACCAGGGTATCCATGGAAAATGGCCAGCAAATCCAGCTTTTGGTTAAAGCCTGTATTGATCAAGTCAAGACTTCTTGCCAGAACGACCAGACACTATTGGATAGCAAGTGGACTATAGAAGAGCGAGAACCTCGGAATGCCCAGAAACGCCGAGGTCTATGCAGAATAGCGGCGTAAAAGGATACAACGACGAGAGCTTTCGGTTCATGCTGGATCCGTAGAGTGCCACCCATCTCAAATTCTGTGTAGGATCGTCCGAAGCCGAACTCCTCCTGGGGCTCGATGTCCCTCGTAACCAAGTGTGGCTAGTCAATCATATGTCCCTCTTCAAGGAGGGAGTGCCAGGCATCTCGGTTGGCTACGATTGACCATGGGCGGACCGTATTCTGATGAGTTCTACGGGATATGATAGGGAACATGTCCTGGCGGCTTGACAGCGGCCCAAGCACGTCAACGATGGTGCTCCCCGTCTGCTCTCCTGAATAATGAGCCGTGAAAGTGGCCGCCCAAGGGATTACCACTACGCCAGGTCCGCGGATGATGACAACAGTATTGACGCGGTTTGTTCTGGAGCGACCATCCGCCAGCTCGTCGCTGTCGAACACTGCTTGTGCCAAGTGGCTGCTGTCGAGATCCCAGCAAGGAAGACACTGTCATCTTCTGAAAGATAATACGTGCTTAGCCCACCCGAGTAGCACAAGTTGTTCTCCTCCAGCCCCCCAATAGATCCGATCGTGTCAACGCATGGAAGTTTGGGACTGGCGTAACCTCCTGCGGCAAGACCGATCTTCTAGACCGTGTCCAACTGAGACACGTAGTCTTGAGCTGTCGCGGGAGCCTCATCTTAAGCTACTCCAGACTGTCAGCAGTTGCTAGAGGATCAGAGGTAGCGCGTTTAGAGCCGTTGCAAGTTGAAGGGCCGGGGGGCAGTATTTGGCTCAAGTTGGGTCGAAAGAATGTGGCGCTGGCCGCGAGAAACAAGCATCTTCGGAACATGACGTGGAAGAGAATCCCCACTGCCCGCTTAATTGTGCGTCAAGAGTTGCATGTTGAGTATTTCCTATGGTGAAAAGTACTTATAGACACAGGGAATCTTTACTGATATAACTGCCGTGGAATACCCTACCTCGGGATTTGGGTATGCATAGGTAGCTGTATATTAACTATGTAGTGGGCACACCCACGGCCAAGATTAGATCCTCCACAATTCAAGGCTCATAGTTTTCAATAGTAATATGGAGCAGAGATCATCTCTGGGGTAGAAAAGTGCTAGCTATCTATGCACGGGTGCTTGTCACATCGGGCTGGAAACAACTCGTATTGTTGCAGTCTTCAAGCTGGCGAGTTTGAAAGGATTACCCAGGAAATTAATCGCAAACAGCTGTGCTACCTCGATGATTCATCTCACCTTATAGAAAGTAGGTTCTTGTTCTTTGACGGTCCTGCGTCCCAATCTCCAACACGCAATGTCCAGTCCATCAGAGTCCGGTTCTGAAGCTGCATCTTTCACATACGACCATACCCATTGGAAAATTCGGGATCCCGTCCGCTCTCCCATAGACAAGCTAATGAGGGCCGGATTAGTAGTTGGGTCGGTGACGACCAGCGAATACCTGGTGTTGTATGTTTTTTGTTGATTTCGACGTGATGTGTGGATCTTTGAAAGGAGAGGACGTGCTGGATGTAGCACTATTCTATTCTCCTTGCCGACCTGTCCTAAGCAATCCTCTACCAAGTTACAGAACCAAGCCAAACTCTGTGTCTTTCATAAAATTGTACACCTTTTTGTCTGTATTAATGCGTCCAGCATGTCGGCATTAAAGCTATTCGTACGTGGACGTGCCATACATTCCGCGGAACTCTTTTATTCCCATCCCAGCTGGGCACACGCACCGCGACTCATCCTTCCCAGTTTGGACAACCGTAGTGGGCTAGTGGAGAAGCCCCCCGTCCTTCCATGTTCTCCGCACCATGACCCACTTGGCAAGAGCCCCGCCCCGTCCCGTGTCCCACGCTACAGGACCGGACTTTGCCCCTGCCTCCCGGCCTCGTCCTTCTCTGCTTCACCTCGACCTCCCAAGTCGCTCCTCTTCTGATTCTTAAAGATTCAAGAATTTCAGCATCATGGTCGATAACAGGGTTGCACACCTTACCAGCTAGAGATTGCACGACAGTCTTCACAATTTCATCCCAACTCAGCCCACTCTGCAATATCGAATATCATCATCAGCATTCACAAACCAATTATCACCATGACTATTAAAGATGCGATGGTTCTCAACTAGAGCCACGTGAGTAATATTATTCGTAACTAAGAATAAATCCCCCCATTGCTGATGAGGTCTTCGTCGTCTCCACGATGCCTCCGTCGTATCTTCATGTCTGAGCGCAGGCGTTCGATCCGGCATAGGAGATGCTCTGCAAATGCACGGTGATCTCTAACCAAGTCATCCCAATTACGCATCAACAAGTCTGACCCGTCCACGTCGACAAAGCTATTGTTTGCATCAGTCCTCAAGCTGCAAAGATCTTCCAACGAAGACTTCAGAGAACTTTTCCAAGACCGTAATATCATGTCTCGGTCGCCATCTTCATCTGAGCGTGTTTCCATCTGTGACTGATGATCAGCGAGGGCTACGATTCCCGGCCTTGACGTAAATCTCATACTGCCCATGAAAGTTCATTCAGAGACGAGGTCCACCCGTCAAACCACTGCTGGAGAAGGTGGTCGAGCAACGACTGGAACACTGCGACTCCTTTGAGTGCGTCGCACACATCTGCTGCGCATCGATTCCAGAGTTGGTCTCCGCTCAGGTGCTCCCCCAAGAAGTGCGGCGAGTCGGCAAGTGTGACGAGGTTGAAAAGTGGGTTGTCAAGTCTTAGGGAAGTTGTTAAAGATATCGAGACTCTTTCTTCGACAAGATGCTTTTCCAGGGAGCCCGTTGGCGGCTGCCTTTGAAGGGAAATCTTCTCGCGACATATTGCCTGTCCTTCGCTACGGACTGGGAGATCCAATTGGGTGATGAGAGTTTGGGAGTTTGAGGGATAGCGGACGTGAAACTGGATATGGGCTTCGTTCTTCTCCAAGCGACAGTCTTTGAAGCAACATTGCTCCGAGCAACACTGTTTTTCGCAGCATCCGGCAACACAGCACCTCTTCAAACAGCAATTTGAAGAACAGTCATTCCTCACGCAGCGTTCCTCCATGCGGCACCAGCGGCTCCATGGCTGGTTCGGCCACCTTCCCGCATATTTTCTGAGAAAAGCAAACCCGCATCTCGCCAAGTGCTTGGTGTGCTCATATTTCCCAGATACTACGTGAACCAATATCAGGGCTTCCAAAGACTCGGTGATGACCGGCTCTTGCGGGGTTATCAGCCTATGATACTTGATGATTAGCATTACCATAAGTTTCAGTAATGAAAGAACCTTTTTTTTACCAGACTCTGCCAGAAATTTTGACCTGTGGTACTGCAATTTCTGACCAATCTTGGCGAAGGGAGCCATCCCTCACTCGAAATTTCCAGAACACCCGCTGTGGTTGCCGTTCGTGGCAAGCAAGCTCAGTCAAAACCAAGCGTGCGCCTGGATAGAACCCCCAATCCTCATTGAAATGACCAGGGTCGTTCCGAACAGATTGAGGAGCACACGGTGGCCATTTAGGTGCCCTTTCGTGAATGTCCCAAACCTCGGGATCGGAGACATTCCCCATTAAAGGTATGTACTCTTGTCGAATTTGTGCCCGGTCGCCTTGTTCCCATGTTTTCAAGTAGATCAATGTGGGTAATCTCTCGTCGTGCAATGGGGACTCCAAGCCGAATCGCTGTCTCACTCCATTGATTTCCGGTTCAAGCCCATGGACGAAAACATCTTTGTATACTGATTCCAGTTCCTCCGATACCTCTTTCGAGAACACTTGCCTGCTCCAAAATGTCTCCATGTCTCCTTCGTGGTAGGTGTAACTAGTTGGTCTGGCCAAATATCTGCGACTAGAGAGTCCTTGTCCTGGAAACAAATCTGTCTTGCAATCTCGGAGACGGCACTTCGTCTACGATGTCGTCCAATTGATTGCTCCAAAGTGCGTCTAGACGGATGGTCCGGATTTTGAGAGGTTTGAGGGGCGTTTCTGGTCGCGTCACGATAGCTCGAGTGAGAAAATTAAAGGCCTCGTGCTTGATGTTAAGTCAATGGCCATTACATAGGCTATTGCTTATGAAAAAGAAACGGGGGAGTGCATGCGTGTTCCGAACGATGCTGGACTTTCCAGGGCGTCTATTTCTCCTTTTTGTAAACTCTCGGGGGCTTGACCAGAGAAATCCAGGAAATTTGATGTGCATAGCAAAGGGTTGGTCAATTGAGTCGTCAATAGTCAACTGCAGACGCCTCATTTCTTAGTAACGCGTCGTTCCAGAGGCATAATTTGTAAATCTCACCGCAAATCGGCACCGATCAAAAAAGCCTCATGTTTGAACACGGATTGAATGAGGCGCATCCATGGGGAACGACCAACTACGGGCATATGCACGCAACGTGATGGAACCAAGCCTGTGAAACCAACCACACCCAGTATTGGTCTCCCTGCTTGCAGAAGGCAATTCATCCGTCACCATGGAAAGCCCTGAAGCTGGAGATAGGCCTCTAATGCAGTAAGTCCTGCCATAGATGCAACGAGAGGTCGAGCACCTTTCACCGCCTTTGCAGGACGCATGCAGGATATCAAACGGTACGACCAGCACTTCAAATTCTTTTTTTCAGTTCTCGCAGCATCTGTACTCCCTTTCGGTTGGGGGTTCTACCGTCGAAGAAGATGATCGCGCCATTAAACCTCAGTCACGATATCTTAAGAACTTCTAGCATAAGCAAAAGACACGCACTCACGTATAGCTGTTGCGCTCTGCGGAGGCGGAGAAATTAATGTGAGGCGATATGTGAACTAATGTCACTTGCATCAAAAGTACTTGAGGAAAGTAGGAGATATCACACCATCAATCGAATAAAACCGCTCAACAAACACCTAGGCTGTTACTATCTCGGTGGTTAAAGAAGGTGGCGGCAGCGGAAGGTATCTATTGCTGCAGCGACAACTGTGAAAATAAGGCTTGTGA
Source organism: Colletotrichum orchidophilum (assembly GCF_001831195.1). Taxonomy (NCBI): domain Eukaryota; kingdom Fungi; phylum Ascomycota; class Sordariomycetes; order Glomerellales; family Glomerellaceae; genus Colletotrichum; species Colletotrichum orchidophilum. Next base: position 56,075 of record NW_019173116.1, on the reverse strand, counting down.
ACAGATTCTCGACGGGCGAAAAACGTTGGCAGGTTGGTGCTTCACTCGTCGCGATTTGAGGAACTTGGTTCACATGCTGCCAATGTCCGGCCTCCTACATGGCACCTCGTGCATCATGCCACGTAGGAGTTCTGCATGTCCACTGCAAAATTCCGTTCTGATGACATCAAAGTATGGATAGGCTTGCCGCAATGGGAGGTGATCTCATGTAAGGTATGTGGCGTATAAGTCGCGCAAGACTGCTGAGGGGAGGTGGCACTGAAAGTCATCGGACAGTCATCGATCGGTGAGGGGCTTCTGTCTGACAGGACGGTTTTTCAATGGCAGCTTCAAAAATGGCGTAAAGAGGAGGGATGTCAGCCCGCACCCGCCGTAGGCATGAGACCTTGGAGACTGCCACGTCTACAATTTCGGAAGCCTTCGCCGCGGAATTGAAGTTGCATGAGCCGCGATCGCCTTCGTACGTAACGAGTTGGGAAAACTGAAAATGCTTATTATGCATGTTGCGCCCTGTACATCACCCAGCGCTGCAGAGCGCAGTAGTTGCTCAAGTACTATGATATATGCGTCCTTCCCAAAAGCTTGTACTGAGTATTTTCCGAATCGCGGGATGGTACAGATAAACCGACAGCTGTGGGCGAACGAATTCTTTGGGGCTGTTGGTGTGCCCGCCAACGATGCAGTCCTCATACCCTGGCAGAACACAGCCGGTGTCTTGCAAGCTATGAAGAGCATGAGACACCAGAGTGCAGAGGCTAAATACCAGCGGAAAATTCACGTGAATTACATGCAAAGTTATGGAAAAGAAATCATCGTGTAAAGTAGGCGTGCTTCCGACAGACGTGCCAGATGTCACCTGTGGGAGCAGGTTTCTGAGGTAATCCACATGCACGTTCGATTGCCATCAAGCAAGCTGATATTCACCTATTTAGACCTAGGTAGTCTCTAAATAGGCGGCTTCTCATGGAAGGGCCAGCGTAAAAGTCAAAGCCGCAAAGTCAGTCACATCTCTTTTCCCACACGCTGCCGCTTTCACAGCGCTCATCGATCAGCTCAACGCTTTTTCTTAAGGTTTGTTTTTGGCAGCAATTGATCCAAGTCGCAGATCACTCATACACCTATGAATCCACACCTAGCCAACTCGATGATGTATCGCGTTAATCAGATCACTGGTCATCTTGTTTGGCTCTATGAAGGTGGCCCAAAGGCACGATGGCATCTCTCCTGCCATGCGTTGGTAATCTCAGGTGAATGGAACTGATGAAGAATCAGATAAACAAAGATGATCACGGAACCAAAGTGATGTTGTGATTAGATTCTGTCACATGATCATGAATAGATTTAAAGTAGGAAGATATGCTTGTTATAGCCTTGGATTGAAGGACTTGTCAGAGGCTCACCACAATCAAAACGACATGTTTTATGACAAATGGGCCCTCAGTTCCGTGAATATCACGCTGAATGAGCAGAATGAGAACGTGGTATCGAGCCGGTGTATTCGTTTCTCTCTAAGAGGACCTCCTCAACCACGTCACTAAATATCCATCGCACAGCGTACACCTATGTCGCATCGTGCCAGACCCTACGATCTCGACATACGTTGAGTGTTGGCCGTGGTTTCGGACATGTCTGTGCGAGCCGTCTCATCTGTAGCACTTTCGCTGAAAACCGAGTGCCCTGCCCAGATTCCCGTCGACATCGTTCCCGTGGAAGTGAGTGATGGCCCTGCCGTGGAATCCATGTTGATAGGTCGCCGGGGAGCTCCCAACCTTGTCTGAAGATCTCGTACGACTGTTTGTTCAAGGTGCTGGCTGATATGCCAAAGCAGAACCTTTTGCGTTTTTCGAACAGTGGACCGACATGGCGCGAGCATCCAGGTTGGATAAATCTTCTGGTGGCTAGCTGACACACCAATGGTGAGGGGATGACGGGATATAAACTCGTGGCAGAGATAGCACGCTTTCTTGCTGGTTCCCATGAATAACAGTCTGGGCGTGAGATCAGGGTTTTGGTCGTAGAAGCTAAGGAGCTGCATCTCGGCATGTGCAGTAAGTGTGGTGTTGCAAGCCCGTCGAAATTTGGCCTCGGGATCGCTCGTCAGCCAAGTTTTGCCCAAGTTCTCTCGTAGCTCCATCGGGTTGGCGTTCGTGATGGATCTAAGTACCGTCAGGAGGGGAAATTTGTCGTCTCCCACAGAGAAAGTTTCTTGCTCAGGCGCTTCAACAGCCTTCACGTGAATGCCAGTGAACACGCCTGGTTGTCTCACAGCCAACTTAAGCATCGCCTTCGTTGCAGTGAAATAGCGGCCAAGCTTATAGACGTGCTTGAGCCATGTGGGCAAGGATCCATCCTGCAGTTCAAATGCTTCTTCAAGCTGCTCCGAGTATACCCATCTGCTGCGAGAAGCCCATTTGACGTAGTGACTGAGCTGCCCCAACCCTGCGCTGTCATTCAAGGATACCAGCAATGGCAGGTCACGCACCCATTGCCTGAAGCTCGACGCAACAGAATCATCCGCTGGTGATGTTTCAATGTCAGCGGCAGCCTGTCTGATGTTGATGAGCGCTTCCGAACGGCGAATCTTCTCTATGATGGCCCGAATCTTGTCCTCGGTTAAGGCGACGATCTTGTTCAAAACTACAGGTTCCATTTCTTTCGGGCTTTTTTCTAGCACCCATGTCAGTTAATCTTTTGCGTTGAGGTTTTATTCCAACATTGCGTACCCTTTTCAGCAACCGCTGTCAGATCGTTTAGGATATCATGCAGCTGATCTTTCAGCATCTCGGATACCCCAAAATTCCGGGCAAGACGTAGGACAGTTCCGCTTGGGTGACCCTGCTCCAAGCACACCGCCGAGGCAGTCTCGCCGCCTACTCCAGAGGTTGAACAAATTAAGGCGAAAGAATCGAGAAACTTCTTCTGGGGCTGGTCATATCTCCAGGAATCGTCAAGTGGGTGTTTGTCGAGACCATAAGTCGTAGGCTCACCACGGACGGGGTCGATCAAATATAGTAATGTTGCAATCATCACGAAACGCTTGTGAGCCTTTCCTGGGATCTTTTCCGGCGAGTCACCACTATTTGCTGAGATGCTCATCACAGGGGCTGGGTTTTGCAGCGATTCCCGTCTGCAAACGAATTGAAGATATTGCGGCAAAGACGTAGTGTCCGAGATTGGGCGCAGTAGAAAAAAGCCCAAATCAAGCCCATATCTTGGAAGCGACAGAATCAGTCGAATTCTCGTTTTCAACTAACCGTTCAAACACAAGGGATCCTGTGAAAGGACCTTGGCCTGCGACTCCCACATATTCCCCAGAGTTCAGACCCTCCGGCCTTCACGCAGGAGGCCGGGCACCTACTTTGGTTAGTCGCACCCGATTATGCACGTGTACCCAAAGGAGTATCATCAATCTACTTCTTGCTGACTAAGTAGGAGACGTTATCAACATCCTGTGAGGCCAAAGTTGGTAGAAGCCTCAGTGTACCTTGGCGAATGTCTTAGATTGCGCAATCATTGGTTGAATGTTCAGTTACCCATTGAATGCCAGCCAGCCCTCATCGCTTCCAGCCTAGAAAAGTCGGTGAAAGAATGCCACATGCCCATTCAAGTTTAAAAACCTCACAACATCCCTTGGATATAGTAATCTAAGGCCGTTCTCCGCAAGCTCGACCCGTCGTGGCTCTACTCCCAAGCATGGCCCAAAGTCCGGCTGGAGCCTTCCGGTACGGGGCGGACGATCCTTTTCTCTCAGAGGCGAACGGCACTCCTGCATGTGCCCTCGATGACCCGAATATTAGCTGCTTCTCTCCAGACCAGATCACGATACGCCAATCAGAACCAGTCAATTATTCCCCCACAGAAGATGACCCAACTACCGACTTCTCTTACTACTTTTCTACGGTTCATCTAGGCCAGTCCGAGCCCGAATCACCCTCCCAATGTTCTTAGAATGTTGGAGAGTCGCCGCTGCTTCACGTAGAGACAATAGTCGATGGTGAGGACGCAGAGGCAATGGTGATAGAGGGCACGGAGATTCTAGGTGCGACTAGTAGAGGAGAGACTGTGGACCTCGTTGCGGAGATTCTGCGACCTAACGCGAGTATTGCTCCCACTATGGGGTCTGCTTCGTTCAGAAGTGCTTCACGCCATTGCCATTGGAAAGATTGTCAATTCAGTACTTCCAACAGCGAGACCTATGAGTAAGTCAAATCTTACGGGGCTTTTCCTTTCCGTATCCCATTATGATAGACGCCACACTCATATCTTGCAGGGAGCACATGCTGTTGCACAGGCGATGTCCAAAAGATGGATGCCTTTCAGAATTCAAAGAGGAGAAAGACATCCAAAGGCATGTGTGGAAAACTCATAGGAGATGGGCGTTTTCAACGAAATATCCTTCTATAAGAGGCGTTTGTGGTATTTGCGGCAAAATCTATGAACGAAAAGACTATGTGCGCCGCCATATGAGGGAAAAGCACCAAGACCAGAACAACAAGGTTAGACAACAAAGACCGCGCAGAAACAGACTCCTTTGGAAGCAATAGTTCTTTGGCTTGAGATTGGATGGTCGCAGCATTGTCAACTGAATTTACACTTTTTTTTCGCATACAACAGTATAGGTAGCCTCCCGTGGACCCGCTGCTTCTTGTAACTTGAAGCTTGATTTCGCGTTGAGAGGGAAAGCAAACATACCGGACAGATTGCTTCAAAGTTTTGGCGCCCGCCTGGATGAAGGCGATATTGCCACAATTTCACGAAAAAGCCCGCGGATTAGCTTTCTGTTTTACACCAGAGGGGCAGATTGCAGCCATCACTGCAAGAAGTGAATCCTGAAGTCCTACACCAATATTCCGCGAATACTGGCAGCTCATCTTGGTCAGATGTATTTCAGAGAAACATGCACTGATGTCCGGAGCGAGCTGCTGGCCGTAATCGATTTCTTGCTGCATGTGCTCTTGGTGTACGTACCTTAGGCACTTGCAGGTTAAAAAAGTTCTGGAATGCCAAGACTGGCACCAGTGAGGTAGGGGCATTAGGTAATGCACCACCTACCCACGTGCTGCGTTAGCGTGTGCTTAGGTCAGGTCAGGTCAGTGGTACGTTAGGTAAGGTAGGTGCTCTGTTCGTCCCCGCAAGCGCCCACCCGCGTCCCATGTCCCGCGTTGCGTGCAGGACCGGATCACCGGATGTAGCTCCTGCCTCCCGGTGTCAAAGTCAAATTCGAGCTTGGGCGACCTTCCATCCTGGCCATCCTGGCCATCCTGGCCACCCTCTACCCGCTCTGCCGCTCTCTGCCTTTACCTTGACCTCCCAAGTGCCTCCTCTTCCAAAGTACCCGTCCAAGACGTCGCGTCAACACCATCATCACCGGCAAGACTCGCATCAAGGCACAGGCAACGCCAAATACCTCTCGACAATGTCTTCCCAATCCCACCCGCTTCGCAACATCCAGACGTCGACCGTCTTTGTCAACACAACCCTCGCTGGCCTGAACCTGGGCCTCTCCGTCTTTGTCATACCCCGCCTCCTCGAGTCGCCGACTCCCCTCATGCTACGACAATGGTCCAATATGTACAAGCGGACCAGTCGGTTCTTCCCGCTATCGATCCTCTTCTGCGCATTGAGCTACTGGTACATGGCATACGCTGTGCGCCACCTGCCCAGTAAATCGAGGCTACTGGCCGCTGCCGGTGGCCTTTGCTTCACCATAGTTCCCTGGACTGGGTTCTTCATCCTCAGCATCAACAAGAAGCTGTTCCGAAAAGCCGAGGAAACAAAAGATATGGGCATAATGGCTATTGGTCTCACGCAGGAAGAAGAGGAGGGTGCCAAATATTTGGTTGATCAATGGGGCTTATACAATCTCGGAAGGAGCATTGCCCTCGGTCTTAGTAGTGCCGTTGGCCTTTACAGCATCGTTTCCTGACCCGGCTTCGCTCCTTTAGAATTGATTGACTGTCCAAGTAGACTTCTCTCGCTTGTTGAGCTACCGCCTCGCATCGGAGGCATTCCTCGACTGCTTGTAATCATGATTCACCGTGCTGCACTTGTTGAACTCATGGGTATCATCATTACAACTATTCTACTAATGTTACATCAGACTGCTCTTGGACCCCCATCCATTACTCATTCAAATTCCCCACCCATCATGATCATGATTGCGATCGCAGAGTGCCACTCGTCACATCAGCCTCAATGGCCTTGAGGGGCATGGTGCGGTTGAAAATCTTGTGGCCGACCAGGAGGACGATGAACAGGAGGACACTGACGTACGCAGTGAAGAAGTCACTGGTGCTCCACTCGATGAAGACGGCGAAACCGTTGGTCAAGATGATGAGGACGTTGAAAAACAAGCCGTACCAAGAGAGGTATGGCTGCAGGGGCGCTGTATACGGCAGGCTGCTACGCGGGATGTTCTGGGCCTTGAGAGCAGCCATGAAGCGGAGATGGCAGATGTTGATGCACGACCAGCTGATGAAGCCAGCGACGGCAGTGACGTTCAGGAGCCAGTTGAAGACAACACCACCGTCGGACGACAGGTTCATGTACGCGAGCAAACCGACGGCGGACGTGGTGGCAACAGCCATGTAGGGAGTTCCGAACTTGTTGGTATAGGTCATGAACTGAGGAGCGCATCTCTCGTTGGCGAGCGAAACGAGAATGCGGGAGCCAGAGTAAACGTTCGAGTTGGCAGCGGAGAGAACGGCAGTCAGAAGCACGGCGTTGATGATGTCGGGGAGAACCTTGACACCAGCCAAGTTCGCAGCAATGACCAGGGGAGACGCGGACGCATCCTGGGAGTCGAGCAGGAGCGATGGGTCGTTGTACGGCACAATGATGCCGACGAAGAAGATGGTCGCCACAAACAAGCTGAAGATACCCCAGAAGGTCCAGCGGACGGCGCTGGGCACACTCTTCTCGGGGTCCTTTGTCTCACCAGCACCGATGCCAACCAACTCGGAACCTTGGAAACTGAAGCCAGCGGTGATCAAGACGGACCAGAAGCCAATGAACTTGCCAACGGAACCCTCAACGATGTACTCATTGAACGCGCCCGGGTCAACCCAGTACTTGAAGCCAAGGTAGCCCTGCTGGCCAACGCCGGCATTGATGCAAATGGCAAAGATGATGAAGCCGACAATGGTAACGACCTTGATACTGGCGAACCACATCTCGACCTCACCAAAGATGCGGATAGGCATGAAGTTGAGAGCCGTGAAGACGACCCAGAAGACGCTGATGAAGATGGCGATGCTCAAGCTGTCGTTCCAGTATTGGATAATGACACCGGCAGCGGTCAACTCGAGAGCAAAGGTGATGGACCAGCTGAACCAGTACATCCAGCCCATGGCGAAGCCGAGAGTGGGGTCGATGAATCGGGAGGCATACGAGGTGAAGGCACCGGGGACAGGAATGTAGGTGGCCATCTCGCACAGGGCCGTCATGACGGAGTAGACGATGGAGCCGATGAAGATGAAGGCGATCAGGCAACCGACGGGGCCGGAGGTCGCGATGGCCTTGCCGCTACCGAGGAAGAGACCAGTACCAATGGTACCGCCTGCGACGATGTGTCAGAACAATGGCAACCCCTTGCACGGAGCGAGATTATATCAAAGTGACATACCAATGGCAATGAACTGCAGATGACGACTGTTCAGGTCTCGCTGAAGACCCGTCTCGCCATTCTCCAAGTCGGTCTTGGAAGCATTGGTGGGAGTGACCTCACCCTCAGTCGTGTGAGGCGTCTTTTCCTTGGAGCCGAACATGGCGGTGATGTCGTGGTCTGGCTGGGTAGTTCGAATTCAGCACGGGGAACGTTCGTTCACGGACTAGAGTGACAAGTCTCGTTGACCGCGGCCAGAAGCAATGAGCACACTCGAGAGGATCGCGGGGGGTGGAGGGGGATACGAAGGAAGCCTGTTGATTCGCTTCTCCAGAAATAATCACCGGACGCTTGAGCAAACGAAAACCTGGGGGGAGACGACAGGAGAGGTTCCGCCCCCCGAACAGCAAGCTCATGGCATGATTAAATACAATACGGGCCTTCTCTTACTCAACAGGTTCCACTCCGCGTCGACTCATCGCGACAGGTATCGGTGGCCATGGTTGAAAAATCTCGAGCAGTGGACCGCGCTGGCGGCTGGACATACTCGCAGACACACAGCACACAGTCACACACACGCAAAGCTCGAGACCCTCTCCTTGGCCTCGCTTGTTGCGGGTTGGCCGATGGAGACGCGATGGTCTCACGCTCCATCACGCCCTGGCAGTGTAGTGCGATTTTCGGGAGTCGGCCGGCCACGGGTAACAACGGCGTTGTCCAGGGGGGGTCGCCTGTCGACCATGAGCGATGTTGGGAAATGGAGCGTGGAGATCCGTGGCAGCAAGCAAGCAAGCAAGGCAATGACATGCCATTCCGCTGCACGGCAAAGTCGACGCCCTCGCCGCCGCCTGCAGTTCGTCCGATCGGCCGGCATAAGCGTGCCTATTCCCATGCGCTGGTGCGGGACAAGCCAGGCCATTCGCCAAAGGGAGCGCGGTGCCTCGAGTCTAGAGTCTCGCGTCTCCCACGCCGCCGCCGTCGCGCCACCACCCGATTCGCACCGAGCTTGGACCGAGTCTCTCTCTTGGAGTTTTGATTTTTCCCCTTTGAAAATCTCCGATTTTTAATTTTTCTCTCCGCATGGCCAATCATGTCGGTCCAATTCCTGCAGAGTCACGGCGGCACCCGCAAGCTCTGCCCAGCCGCTGGTCGGGTAGAATTTTTCTCGAACATATTTCTCACCACCATTGTCCATTTTCAGCTAGGGATAGCAAGCTTCTTCTTACCCTACCCGAACCTGTTGGAGAGCTTGTCGGTCTTTTGCCAAGTTTGTCTCGACTCTGCACAGTCTGATTCTCTCCAACTCGGGGGCCAGCTCGGACATCTCCCCCTAAACGATCGGTGCACCCCGGCCGGTGATACGTTACAGCGCCGCGGTCTCTCGCAGCCAACCGTTGTCATTGTTGTTGTCGTCGCCACCAAGACGAGGTACCGTTTATCCTGCAATTGTCAGCCCTACGACGTCCAATACGCCCACCGCGCCTTGGAGTGAGTCCGAGTGACTGCACGGCAAGCCTAAGCCGAGCTGCCAATGATGAGTCTCACTCTCAGTCCCAGGATATCATGCTCATGCCTTGGTCTGATAAACGGGGCGTTCCCGCCCAGCTCCAAATCTGGTCATGGACCGCGTGCGGCCTTCTAGCGACTAGCGAGATATTTTGCCCCAAGCTCCAGAGTCCCGTCCCCATCCCCCCAAGCTCGAAAATTTCTTCTTCCTAGTTTTCATTACGTCTTTTTGTGGAACAATTTGCAGAAATTTTCTCATGATCGGAGCGGGCCGTCGAGACAACTCGAGATTTGATGCACAATGCTCAGCGATAATGCGTTTTCTTGTGTCAATTCAGTGAGCAAAGTATCCGTAAATGTCACATTGTTGGGGAACCCCCCCCCCAGCCCATGCATGCATGCCATCCGGGACGTGGTGCCGGCTTTCCGTTTGATGCTCGGGGGATGAGAGGAGGGCCGCCGACAGCAGCCCCGGTTCCGCGTCGGCTTACGACCTTTTTAATTTAACGGCGCTCGCTTCTCGTTCTGTGTGCTGTGAGTGTGCAGCATGCCGCTCGAGGCGGCTCGACCAGTCCTGCATCCGAGTGTTTATTCCGCCCGCCCGGCATCGGGTGCGACAGCCGGATCCGATCCCGAGTTGGGTTTTCCGACGGGATTAGTCTACGCATTGTCCCCCGCATTAGTCTAAGCCTGTCGGTGGTGGTGTTTCGCTTCTTTGGTGATCGGGCGCCATGGAATATCATCGTTTATTGGCTGATTCAAGCACCGAGACCCCTTCTGGTGTGTGGTTTTGATTAGGATGGACTACCAGATCGCCTTTGGGGGGGTTAAAAATGCAGTGAATTCGCAATCACTGCATTACGGTCTCTATTCTCTATCGTTACGGCATCACTGCATTTTTAACCCCCCCAAAGGCGGTCTGCAGCTGACCTAACGTACCCACCCCGTGCTGACTTAACGTATAGGTAGCTTAGCTTTAGACCGTTAATTAGTCGGTTACCTTTACAAAATATGCTATCGGAAAGCTATTTATTATTGGCTTATTAACCCGTTAATATCTTCCGCGCCTTTCCTTTGCGCACCGGCTGGAGAGCATCGTCAAATTTGGTGGGAGCGGAATTGACATTTGAGGCTAATTTTTCTTGAACATGAAGGAGTAAGAGGTACGGATTGCCGAGAGTTGCACCCCTTCAAGGAAATACGTGTCCTACTAGTCCACTGTGCAACACTCAATCGCCCTACTCTTGCATATCACGCCTTTCGGGGTAGTTACGTGTAAAGTTGCAGTGAAAAGCTCCAAGCCGATGTGAGGGTGGGCTGGGTAATGCTCCGCCCGCGTCAAGACCTTGGCGCCAGCGCCGCTGTAGACATTTATCTCCCTTGGAACGGTTAAGATCACAGTGCATGCATCCAATGGTCAAAGTTGCAGTGCCGTGAAGAGTAGCTGTCGGTGGAAAAGACGTGCCCTTGGGGTGGGTTAAAAATGCTGTGAAGGGTTAGTATATGCGGTCCAGTATATGCAGTCCAGTATACTCCGTATGCGGTCTTTGATGGCCACCGCAGTAACATTTCCGGAATGGGCTGAGTAAGTTACGAAAACCGAGCGCTTGGGTGCGTTTTGGCGTTTCTCCTACCCCCCAAAGACGTCACTGATCTCAAACAATGTCGAGGAACGGGTGGCCCGGCAATGGCAGCAGACTTCATCGTACTAAGTAACTACTCACTGCACATCTTGAATAGGTGCAGTCGAAGAAGCATTATGAAAACACGTGCATCTGTCGTAAGCATCAAGCAATAGACACCATGACAAACCTCATTGCACTCGAAGAGCACTACGTGTCTCCCCTTCTCGACGCCAAGAAGCGCGGGGCCCCCAGCCCCGACACATTCAGGCCCGTCATAGTGGAAAAGCTGGGGGATATTGGTCCGGCGCGGTTGCGGGACATGGCCGACAACTCCATAGCCATGACGGTTCTGTCCCACTCACCAGTCCACCCCGATCCCGAAACCTGTAAGGCCATCAATGATGACCTCTACTCCAAGATCATCCACCACCCGGCCGAGTATGCCGCATTTGCAGTCTTGCCGATGCATGCTCCCGCCGCGGCCGCCGCTGAACTGCGCCGCTGTGTCTGGGATCTAGGCTTCGTCGGCACGCTGACGGGAAATCACCTCGACGACGGCAGCTTCTTCGATACACCCGACTTCTACCCTCTCTGGCAGGCCGCGCAAGATCTGGATGTACCCATATACCTCCATCCGACTTTCCCACCCGAGCAGGAATCCAACGTCAACTTCCACGGACCCTATGACGCCGAGATTGCAACGGCGCTGGGGAGCTGGGGGTGGGGCTGGCACTCCCGAACGGGTCTCCACTTTCTCCGCCTCTTCGCCGCCGGCGTCTTTGACAGGTTTCCCCGGCTCAACATCATCCTCGGGCACATGGGAGAAATGCTGCCCTTCATGCTCGACCGAATCATGGGAGCCTCTGCGAGATGGCCTGCGCCCGAGGGCGGGGAGCGGAAGCGCGGGCTGAGGCGGGTGTGGGATGAGAATGTGTGGATCACGACGAGCGGGATGTTTTCGCTGGCGCCGATGGCGTGTCTGCTGCGGGAGACCAAGGTCGAGAGGATCATGTTTAGCGTGGATTATCCGTTTGCTAGGAACGGGGCTGGCAAAGAGTTTATGGACAAGTTGAAGGCGAGCGGGCTTGTGAGTGAGGATGAGTGGGAGGGGATTGCGTGGAGGAATGCGAGGGGGCTTCTGAGACTGAAGTTTGAGCCAAAGAAGTCAGTGTAGCGAGACCGATGTACAAGTTTGATATAGATACCCTGTTTGGTATCCTTTTTGGGACATTGAAAATTAGTGCTTCTTTCAGGATTCATGAGCAAGTTGAAGGCGTATGATTTTGCCAGCCCAAGAATGAGTACAGAGGCCAATCCTCATTGCTTACGAGGCACATCGCCCTATAATGAGCAAGATGTCCCACGGTACCTCGATATCTCATAATAAGCAACCATAGTTCTAGCCTGAACCTCAAAAATGAGTTAATCGATGTTGATGGGCCACGAATGGCTGAAGATGGCATCCGAGGCGATTAATTGTGTTAGTTGGGAGTCTCGATAACAGTTGCCGAGCTAGGTATCCTGCACCGATCGGCGATAGATGCAGGGGGTTGCGGTTCGCAACTCTCCTCTTGCATCATCACCGAACTCACGTCTCCGACAGCTCATCATCTACAACTGGTATTGATTAGCGCGATAGGATTCAGCGCAATTCAGTCCCTTGTCCATATCATTGTACAATCGCATGTGAACTGGCGCTGTCCTCACCATGACGCTCTCCCTGCCAAAGATTGGGATCCTCTCCATCGGAGATATGGGAATGGGCATCGCCAAGTTGCTCGTCTCGAGAGGCTTCTCGGTTGCCACAAACGGCCAAGGTAGGAGGTCAGAAGGAATCTCATCTTGCTCCTGCGAGAACTCTTTGCTTATGTGACCACAGCCCAGCGACAATCGCCAGAGCCCGCAGTGCCAATGTAGAGGTCCTCAGCTCCGACGCTCACCTCGTTGAATCGCGGCCGTTCATCCTCTCGGTCGCACCACCGAGGGATGCGCTCAGCATCGCCCGGCGCATCATCGACGCGACAGCAGCGATAAACCTAGAGAAGCCGCTCTACTTTGCAGACCTCAATGCCGTTTCCCCCGCTACCTGCAAGCAAATGAGCCACATGTTTGAAGAGGCCAACAGTCCCGTCCGCTTCGTCGATGGCTGCATCATCGGCGGACCGCCGAAGCGCAGGTCCAACAGCGGCAGCACCCCGTCAGCTGCGGATGCATGGTACGTTCCCAGCATGCCGGCATCCGGACAATATCCCCTCAGCGAGGCGTGCCCCGAACTCGCCGAGGCGTTGAACATGCGCCACATCTCCTCCGAGGTCGGCGCCGCCAGCGGGTTGAAGATGTGCTTCGCGACAACGACCAAGGGCTTCATGGGCTTAGCTATCCAGGCCTTCACCACGGCGTCCACGCTCGGCGTCGTCGACGAGCTGCGCAGGGAGATGAGCGAGGCCGCGCCGGACTTGCTGGACTTTGCCGAGAAGTCGGTGCCCCTCGTGCCGCCCAAGTCGTACCGGTGGGTGCGGGAGATGGAGGAGATCTCCGATACGCACCGAGCCGAGGGCGGCTTCGAGAGCGAGAATGATGTCTTCCTCGGCATGGCGGAGCTGTATCAAGCCATGGCGGATGATCCCGTCTTGGGCGCGGAGAAGGTTGGGGAGAGGAAACGGGGGACGACGATCGACGATCTGGCTGTGGCGTTGGGGGACGGCTTGGCTAGCAAGAAGGAGAACAGGTCTGGCTGAAGATTAGTGTGGAGATGATGGACGATCACTCCAAGCCAAACTCCGCGAGAGACATGACTGATGCTGTTTGTGCGTCTCATCATGGTTCTACGGACCGCTGGTTTCGGTCTCACGAGTTGATTACCCCGCGATGCAGACACGGCGCTAAATCGGCAGGTCTCAGTCGCCGACTACTTGAAATACTCATCAGCGTCAGTGTTCGCACTTTTGAATACTTTCATCTTTTCAACCATCCCAACTGATGTCATCGTTTGCGACCAACCCTTATTAAGAGTCCACTTGCTGGTGAGGTTACAGGCATCACTTACTCGCGATGAGAATCGACCTAGGAGACAAAGCGAGCAATGGATTCGCAGCCAGACAGGGCTCATCCTCACGAGCGTGGGATCGCGACGTCAAGCTCCCGCCCGAAGACCCGAGCTTGCCTCTCTGCTCCCGACACCGCGTTATGGACCTCACACAATCCGATTTCGCGGCCAGGCCACAACAGCAAGCGCTGCCGCCCGATTGGCACTTTGGCACGCTGTCAGACGTTATCAAGCGAAGCAACTACTGCGGATTCTGCAGGATGATTGCCTCGTCCATATCTACGACTGCTTTCAAGGACGAGGTGGAGGTACTAGCTTGTTGGGTCCCGGATGTGACTTTTGAGGGAACGGAGAGTGAGAGCAAGACCACCATGAACACGCTAAGGTTACGAATTGCGCCAGAGATGGTGGGATGGGAGGACGCGTTTGCCCCGTTTGACATCGTTCCTCTTGCCAAGGAGACCGAGGGCGACATGTTCAAGGGCAGGCTGATTGACGAGAAATCTGTCGACGTCGAGCTTCTGAAGACATGGCTAAAGACTTGTAAAGAGAAGCACCACATTGTTTGCTGGCCTACGAGCGAGCAGACTGCCAGTCGGATTCAACCGTTCATAAGGCTTTTGGATCTCAAAGACAATTGCCTCGTCCAAAAGTCTGATCTCCCAGACTTTGTTGCCCTGAGCTACGTCTGGGGCCCGCGCGGTGTTGTAAACTATACACTCACAACCGACAATATCGCCGAACTCTCCACGCCCGGCGGGCTGAGTAAGAATGTGGAAAAGCTGCCTCGGACGATTCAAGACGCCATCAACCTAACGAGGCGTGTCGGACACCGGTACCTCTGGATCGACTCACTCTGCATCATCCAAAAAGGCAATCCAAACGATCAGGGCGTGCAGCTCAATCTGATGGACGATATATACCGCGGAGCTTCTTTTACAATCGTTTCCGCCAACGGCGAAGACGCGAATGCTCGGCTATCCGGGATCGAGGGAGTCGAGAGAACCAAGAAGCAGCACACCACCGAGTACTCCAAGGACCTCACCCTACTCTCTCTCGTTCCCGACTTTGAGGATGGCGTGGAGAAAATCTACTGGAACTCACGTGGCTGGACGTACCAGGAACGGCTACTCTCACGCAGGCTCATCACCTTTACCGACAACACGGTCTACTTCCAATGCGGCCAGATGACCTGCAGTGAAGACTTCAACATGCTCCGTGAGGACGTCACGCAGAGCGCCTCGCAGCAGAATATTGCCCTGTCCCGCGGGGAGGCGCCGCCAACTCTCACCCCGCGGAGTCAGTATCGTCTGGGCATCTCTCCCGAGTTCTACTATCGCATGGTCACCGAGTACACCTCACGAGAGATGAGCCACACAGACGACCGTGTCAATGGTTTCAAGGGTATCTTGAACGTCATTGAAAAGGTGCCCGAGTACAAAAACGTCTTCGCATGGGGCGCCTGGGCCAAAGATTTACTCGCCTTTTCTCTGTTGTGGCAGCCGCGACAGGAGCTCACCAGGGTTTCCAAGTACAAGTCTGACCCGCCAATCTTGATCTATCCCTCATGGTCGTGGGCGGGCTGGACGGGAGCCGTAAGGTTCGATGACCTTGCCGACTGGAACGGCCTGCCTGCTCTCGAGAGTCCGTTCGACCGGGTACGTCCAGCGGGCTGGGGCGTCTCGGTTGAGCTGAATAAGACTGGAAGACCGGAAGAGCACGACTTTCACCTGCGGCTCCGAACGAGAGTCGGGAAATTCAAGCTCATTCTCCACGACAGAAGCGGAGCCCTGAAGCCGCCGTCGTTACCGGATGTCAAGGAACCTCACCCCGTCCGCTTCGGTATCACGCACTCCGCTGTCCCGGAAGATGGAGGCGAGCAAGATTGGCTTGGTTCCATTCTGATGCCCAAGGGATACCGGCAGAAAGAGAAACTGGGAGCCACGTACGAGTTTGTTGTTCTTTCAGAAGCGTATGGTTTCTCAGGAGACGAGTTGTCGAGAAATGCCGGCCAAAAGCCTTGGGAGGCTGTCAACGTGATGTTGATCAACCGAAGAATCGTGTACGGCCAAGGTCCAAAGGCTTTTTCAGTTGTTCAACGGGCTGGTGTGGGCAGGATGTTCAAGTCGGCATGGGATGGGATATCCATGGAGATGGAGGATATGTTGGTCGAATGAGTCCCTCACTAGGCCGAAAATTGTGATTCCAAGTAATAGGCGACACATCCTATGACATCTATGCTGGAAATAGCAATCTCAAGACACAAAGTGACCAATCATAGCCGCCATTTCAAAGAATTCCAATACTTGAAAGAGTTTGACCCACACCAAGGAGATATTAAGTTGAGTGGAATTCAAAGTGAATTGAGATTTGTCAAGTATTTACACTGAACGTAACCTGAGAAAAGCTTTTCCGGTTGCCAAATTTCCCCCGACCCAGACGATGTTGAGAAAAAGCAACAAAATTGAGTGTAAAAGCCAATGCCCTCGCATCTTTGGCATAAAAGTGGTGTGTTCTCCTGACAAGATTCGGCGATGAATCTGCCGAGAGTTCGCACGTCCTCCGGTCCTTGGCGATATCAATGTTCGTAAAGATCTCGCCGCGGCATCGAGGGCGTCGAGGACCCTTCTTGCCGCCCACTTAATGACCGTGGCCGTAGCCACCTCCGTAGCCGCCTTCCTTTCCGCCGCCATAGCCGCCGCCCCCGTATCCGCCACCACCCTTTCCACCTCCGTATCCTCCGTATCCGCCACCACCACCCTTGCCGCCGTACCCTCCGTATCCACCGCCGTCGCCGCCGCCGCCCTTGTTGTTGAGGTCATCAACCCCTACTTCTTTGTTCTTGTCGTCACCGGGAAGGCCAGCTTCATCTCCTCGCTTGCTGAGGTCGTTCTCCTTCTGATCGCTCTCTGCCTCGTCGGGGTCCTGGGTATCGTGACCGCCTCTGCCGCCGCCGTGGCCGTGGCCGCCGTGGCTGCCGTGGTCGCCGCGGTCGCAGCCCTCGTCTCTACCGCCGCGCTTTCCGCGCTTACATTTGCTGTTATTCTGGTACTGGTCTTGGTTGTTCTCCTTATTGTCATCGCGTGATTCTCGTTGATTGTCTGGGTCATCGCGAGCAGCGATGGCTTCGCTCAAAGGCTGAGGGTTGCTATATCAGCTGTGGTCCCTTCTGAACGAAAGCCTGGATTGAGTCTTACCGGCATGTTATCTACATTGGGCTTATTTTTCCATCGCAAATTGTCAGTATGAGACCAAGAACAGACCCAGAAAGAAAAGAAGTAGTGAAGAAATGAGGAAATACGGAGTTTGTGCGTGTTTGTGAGTTACTTACGGCCGCCTCAGGGGCACGCTACCATAATGTCAGAATCTTTCTGAAAGGGGCATTTATGTATAGAAGGGCATGAAGGACTTACTTTAGCAATTTCAGCCGTCTCGAAGCCAGGCTCGGCGATGGGTTGGGCTACGGGTGCAGCAATAGCAGCGATGGCGTAGAAAGCCATGCCGATAGTGGCGGTTTGGCTGAACGATGGGATATGCATGATTGCAGAGTCAAGGGTTGATGGAGAAGATTGAAAAGCTAGTAATTGAATTGTTTCTTAAACCAGTGCAGAATAGGTGTGGATGAGATGAATAAGGGAAGCGGATGGTCAAGTGGGAAGTACGACTTCGTACTTATACTCGGAACTTTTGACATCTCTATCTATGTGAACTGTGGACAAAGATCAAAGTTCGTATTGCATTCATAGTCATTCGCGGCTGAGTAGGTCGCAGCTGAACCCAATATCGGAGTCATTTACAACCCGTGGGATGCTAGCACGGTAACGCGAAGTGTGGTGATAGTCCAGTCAGCCCTTGCCCACCAGAAATACGTCGACTGCCATGGCCACCCATGCAAAGAAGCGATGATCTACAGAGGCTTATATCACGCAAGTGGAAGTCCCTGAGTAAGGCATCCGAAGAATAAAGTTATCTGCAGACTTAAATAGCGAAGAAGAGCCGCCAATCAACTTCGACCATCCGATCTAAAAGAGGAGCACCCAGGTGTGAGGAGAAACGAGTCCTTCTCCAAGTTTTGCAGCCGCCGTTTACCTTGACGTGAGACACCCGTGGATTCAAATTGCATTTAGACGATTAGTGGTGTGGGAACCATTGAGTTTGCAACAGTGCTTTTTGACAGCCTGGTTGACAGCACTTCGTTAAGCAAGCTTCATGGGAGACATCTGCGGAATATCGTGTCTGAAATTTCCTTGAAGCTTCTTTCAAAAGCTCTTGAAAGGAAGGAATACCTAGTACAACCCCGAAACTGTGAAAAGCCAAGTTCATGGACACATGAACCGCTCCTTGCGTCAAAAAAAGCCTCCCTCTGCTCGAGGGACCTTGAAGTAAGGTATGGTGATATACATGCGATCCATATTTTCGACATCCGAAAAGCCAAAGCTCGTTTTCATGCGGATTTTTGAGGCCTAGAAGCGGAGTCAGCCACGTACCAGCCAGAGGGGCCGATGTAGACTACATGGAAGGTAGGTGAGGGAACTTACATGTTGCTATGAGTTTCGCCTTCCGACAACTTTTGAAGACGCATTTCGGCCAGCATCGAAGTCCGCATACGCCGCTTTAAGGCAGACACCGCCAAATCGAGTCAGTTCAAAGCCGATCTTGCATCCGTCATGCATGCTTCTCGCTACTGAACCCGGACACCAGGACACACACCCCTTACCATACCGGCAGGGCTTAGTCACACCAAGTAGGCGGCAAAGTCGGGATGGGCTATTTCGTTCAATGTTAATTGAGCCAGA
Source organism: Colletotrichum orchidophilum (assembly GCF_001831195.1). Lineage (NCBI taxonomy): Eukaryota > Fungi > Ascomycota > Sordariomycetes > Glomerellales > Glomerellaceae > Colletotrichum > Colletotrichum orchidophilum. The sequence continues at coordinate 37,499 of NW_019173116.1, read as the reverse complement.
ATTCTGAACTTAGGATTCTACGCTCATTGGTCCATATCCCGAGGCTCGGTCAGCAGCCGTGTAAAGTAATGCCAATCCGATAGAGTTGATTCGGACCTCCGAGCTGCTCTGCAAACTGTCATTGAGCCCCTCCACACCTACATACGAGGTTGAGAATGAAAACTCTGAATTGACTTGGCAGAAGTCAACATCACGATCTACACTACCCGAAAGACCCTTTTTTTTTTTTTCAATCAGCAGCTTCGGCTGATCGCAAGACAGCATTCTCAATACTCCTCCTGCGCAGGAGAGAAGAGTCTCGACGTTGCAACTGAAGTTCAAGTGCGACGCGCTATTCGGGCAACTCAACAGCGGGAGGAAGCGAAACCGAGCCCCAAATGGCGGGGCAGCAAGAGGACCGCGATCAGCCGCAATGAGGCTGGTTGGCATATTCCCAGCCGAGCACATGACGGTGGACTGCCAAGGAGCTCCCTGCTGCCCAAGTCAAACGCAGGAGCTTCCCGGTACCCTCGTAGAACGACACTAATTCACCCAAAGTCCAGACCTCGATAGCTCGCCTCGAGAGATCGCGATCCTTTGCTCGTCGAGTTCGGCTAATGTGTAGTTTGCAGCTCAGGATCCCAAGACGTCAGCACATCACCGGAAAGAACTTTCGTGATCCGCCGGCGAGATTTTTCTGGGCACTCCATACAGGAATTCATCGGTTGACGCATTCATCTGGTCATCGAAAAGTCCCATTGTGCTGAGTGTCGATGGTTCAGCCGAGCGCTGGAACCTTACTCCGCCTCGCAAAGCCCCGGGCATAGCCATATGGCCATGACTGAGAAACGACCAAACACAGACAAGCTGCTGAATTTCACGAGTGGCGACGTATCAAGAACGTCTCCACGAATAGCAATTTGAGTTCATCCGATGATATGAATTACACATCGTCCAAGATCGGCATTTCACTTGACAAGTGAGTGCCTTGGTTGATTCCGGACTCCCATAACGCAATCAATGGTATCCAGTCACCGCGGCTGTGAAGAATAAACAATTGCTACCGAACTTTTCATGGCGGGTAGCACTACCAACGCCCAGGTTTCTCAGGTAAAGTAATACTGCAGTGATTACGCAAGGACAACCCTATAGTTAGTGCCAGTAAATCAATCAACACATAAGATTATTCTATGTTGATGGTAAGCCATCGCCTGCTACATCTTAGGTGGTGAAGCTCGAAGGTTCCCGTGAACCTATGCACCCACGGTCACTGCTTTGGAGTATCACTGAGTAAGGTAGTGAGAGATAATGGGCTCTAATTAAAGAATACCTGTAATGTTCTAAGTATTTGTAATGTCTCGCCTGTATTGAATGCGAAGGGGCGAGAGCGAAAGGCCAGAGCGCCTAGACTTTCAATGAAGTATTCTTCAGGTGAATCCTACTCATCCCTCTTCAATCAAGCTTCATAAGGGTTTTTGTCCTTGGGTTTGAGTTCACTCTCAAGGCTATCAGATGATCAGTCAGACCTCACTACCCCCTCTATCATCACTTGTAGACTCGATCTAGACCGGTCTCTGGGACTTTAACCGTGTCTGCCGCGGCTGTAGTGAAAGCACACTTCCCCACGCCCCCAGTCATCTTGAGAACGCCCCACTGGACAGGCAGTAAGTAACCGCCGTCCCGATCCTTCTCCAATACATGGCAAGCAGCACTTATTGCAAGGCTATTCGTCGACACCATAGGCATTGTGCCATCATAGCGCCGCAGCCCCATGCCGATAATGATGACAACGAGAAGGAGCCCCGCAAGCAATGCTGAGTCTCACTGTTAGATACAAAAGACAGGGTTGAAGGCCAAAGTCGATGGACTCACTGACAAAAACTGCTATGGGACTATAGCCACATGTCGAGAAGGAATTGACATCATCGTCACTTCCGTCTGTGGATATAGCTCGAATCCGTGCCAGGAAAAGGCTCTGTGACACTAGCCAGTGCAGAATACCCGAGCTAGCGTAGAGGGGAATCCCATATCGTAGGGGCAAGGAAATAAAATAACTTGATCGTTGAATTCCAATCGGCTCAGAAACTCGTAGCGGCTTCCGGTTTTTCGGATCCCACATACGACTGAATTCTCTTTGCATTAGGAATGTGCTAAGCATGGTGTTGTAGATGATGTAGAGGACCGAGAGGACGAGTTGAGGCAAATTGGCCAGTAGCACATTGGCAATCAACCCTCCTGGATCTGTACGAGGCATGTCAATCACTAAATAGGTATACGGAGTCAAGGCACCAAAGCCAAGCTTCCATAAGTCTGGTATCTTGACCCCGAAACCTCGTTGTCTTAGGCTTACAAACGACATCGTAAGAAGGACAGAAGCGATTATAATTACGAGGAGGCACCTTAGGAAGAATTAGCCAAAAATCAAATTCAATGTAGTATAGGTAGGTATGAAAAGTGGCATCCATACATGGCTAACATGACGACCCAGCGTCTAAGACTGGCAGATGATCTCCACTGCTTTGCTTTCCCTTCAAATCCCCGCGGCTGAGGCTTTTCTTGGAGTATTGCAGGAGGAGATCTTACGAAGCGGTTCTTTAACGTCCGAGTAGTCAAGAAGTCATACTTTGTCGTAAGTCCCATATCGACAGTTTGCTCGCATGGCTCCCGCATGAAAGAAGCGATAGCATCGCCCAAGGTGTACAAGACCTCTTTTGCTTGGTTCTGCTTCTTCGAATTTTGCCACCTCCTTAGGGCCCATATTGAGAGCATGATGGCAGCCTTGATCAAGTTCATGATGCAAATGGTGAACATGATAGGAGGCGAATATTCAAACCTGCAATTTGCGCTGAGGCCTTCTGGTGGCTGTACGACACATCGAGACACTTCGTAATGCGGGGGCCCAAGAAACCATTTGGTGACGGGCTTGGTAGGTGACAAAGCCACAAAGCGACCGGTACCATTACCGAGAGCCCACATGTTTTTTGCCCAGTCATCCAAACGAGGGACGATGGAAACGTACATGAGCAGGCTGTCCTCTGGTGGGTTCTGCAAAGACTCATTCTTGACCAGCACAATCACGTTTCCCTGAGGATTAAAGTAATTGTCGTATAAGTCGAAACATGCAGATATGTTGCGTTCTTCATAGGTGGATGCGTTTCTCTGTATTTCTCGTATCACGTCTTCGTAGTCCAAGTTCGAGGGATTGACTCGGGTGTCATCCCAACCCCAGTCGCCAGCTCGGTTGGACTCTGCTGTTTTCAAACTCCATGAGGCATTGTTTAAAAACGAGTCTTTAACAACGGCGACCGTGTAGTTGTGAGATGACAGTGACTGGAAAACTGCTGAGTTATATCTATGCGCTGCAAGTATGAGCGATGCACCGAACGTTATGGCAAAAGGAGGGTGAGCAACTCTTACATGAGATGAATGGGAATAGAAGTGATTGCCAGTAAGGTCCATGAACATTGCCTCCACATACTGAGGTACTTCAAGTTCCGTAGGCTGGGAATGCCGATATCTAACCACTTGTGTTTCGCGTGCGCTGTGTCCACGTTTTCGCGTGTTGGCGCGGCCTGCAGCTGCATGCAATAATTTGAAGCCGAGAGCATACCGGTTCCCAACAGGTTGATGAGCAAATGCAACCACTGATCCAGTCGCTTTACGGTTGAGCATTCGCCCTCGTAAATCAACCCAACCCCATTTCGGCTTCCATAACTTTTGACAGCAAAGATGGTTACACCGAGGTTCGTCATCAGGATGACGCCAATGATCGCAATCTGGACCATGAGAGCACGGCTTCTCCGTGAAAACCAAATGCGCCAACTGCTGTTTTCGTCGCTTTTTATCTGGGGGAACCATCCCGATAAGGTGGTTCTGTCGGCAAACTGCTCGACTTGAAAACTCTCGGCTCTCTCCTCTTGAACCACAGGATGATTTTCGGTGCGGTCATTATCGGGCGTTTGGTTCGAAGTTGTTTCAGGCAACGCTGCCGTCGTCGTAGGTGGCTCGATCGGTGTACTTCCTTGATTATCGGGCTCAGCAGTTGACTGCGCAACTGTTGCGATACTATGACAGTTAATACGCCAATGCCAAGGACGGAGTGAGAAGGATGCGCACCGGTCTGGATTTCCATCGGACCCAGCCATGATTATTGTGTTGAAACAGCGCCAACCTCACCCATGCCGCTTTGAGGTCTACATGGCAGCAGAATCGAGGAGATGTCGAGTAGGAAAGAGGGAGAGAAGCAGGTCAAAGGGAGTGGGCAGAACGTAAGGCTCTGGCCCATGTCGTTTGGCCTAGACTCTATCTTTGGATAGTACCATGTTCCCAGCTGCCAAATCCAGGGTTCGTATCTTATGCCGTGTTCCGAGACGTGCATTTACGGTATCGTGTCATTGGTTGAGCCCTTGACAGGTGGATTGCGATGTATCGCTGGAGACTGATTGGTAGCCTGATTTTCAATCTGTGCCGTGATGATTTGGAAGCGTGGCACGGCAACCATTGACCCTGGCCTATTTTACTGTATCGCTAGGTTTGGATATCGAGTCTGATTCCTGTGTCTAACATTAAGAGTTCTTATGGAATCCACATCACTGTTAAGCACATTCCATATCATGGAAATTCGCCTTTGTCGACGACATAAGGTAGTTAGAATGACGAAGATGGTCAAGAAGCTGAGAGTTCTACGAAAATACAGCCTATTGACGTCTCCCATGAAGACCCGAAGGACCCGAGAAACCAAAATACCTCCAGTCGTTTTCTAGTCCTGCATTTTCAAAAACGTGTGAGCTGGCCCCATTGCTAGGCTTCCTCCAGTGGCTTTTGGGCATGGATCACCCATCTGGCCATTGTCAGCATTATGAAGGTACGCAAGGAATGAAGTAAAATCAAAGCGCGACAAAAAGAACCGAGAGAAGATTTAGAATAAGGACATAGCTGAGAAGAAAACATCGCTTACAAGGGAACGTAATGATGTATACTCATGTCCTTCAGATCTTTCCGGACTTGAGAAAGAAAAGTTTGGACCTCTGCGTTGCTCCAGTCAAGCGCTCTGGTCAGTGCTGCTATAGTGAAGCCTTCGAGACCTTGTGTGAAATTTTCGAAAGTCCATTCTCCAAGCTCCTTATAATGCGGATCTTTGGCCCATGGACCGACCGGCCACTTGTACGGGACGATGGTCACGTCGGCAAAACCAGCTTCTTTCAATAGAGGAACAAGGCTCGGGACGTTTACAAATGGACGTCCGAGTATCTTGAAGCATTCTTCGAGCTTATCCGACCACTGCCAAAAAGCGTGATCTGGCGTCAAAGATCCATCGTCAGATTGGGTGCGTGCATGGCTTTCGAATAACTCGATGTAGCCGCCAGGCGTAAGACCACTGGAGTGAATGAGCAAACGGCCCGTATATCAAGGGCGTAGATACTCACTCATATGCTTGTTTGAAGAAGCCGTGCCAGTCCGTGATGCTTGAAGTCATGCCACGAATATGGATATAATCAAAAGGCTGGCTGTATGTCCAAGGCTGCTCAATGTCGTCGACTTCAAACTTGAGATTCGGCGGGACACTGAGACGTGTTAGTAAACGTGCCAAGGCCCGGGAAGCTAGCAAAATCGTACAACTGAATCTGAACTGGAGACAGATCGACACCTAGAACCTACAATCTGCTTAGCTTTGAGCCCTCTTCTTTTGTCAACAAACTTACCTCGGCTTCGGGATGCTCATCGGCGAATTCAATAGCCCACAACCCAGTGCCCGTTCCGATGTCAAGAACGCGCTTGACACCCGAATTTTCATTATTTGGAGGAGCAAGGCCCAGCTTGTAATCCAAAGTCAAAAGGAAGAGGTTATGCTGTAGGTCTAGGGATTTTGTAAGTAACTAGAAAGCTTTGGTCAGGGCCTCACCAACCTAGCCTTTCGTTTTCTCTCTCATCGTTTGGGAAAAGATACTCTGTATATCATTAGAAACCAGATTGCCGTAGGACTCTGATACATGGGGCAACCCACTCCCATCTTTGTACTTGTGGTAAGTTCTCCCATTCTCTTGGCGATGCTGAAGGATCGAGCTTGACAAGCTTGTGCTTGAAGACGCCACACTCTGGAGCGGGTTAGAAGATCACATTACAATATTTTAGTGAGACCTCTTGCTTACCGTTGCTCTGTCTGAGGCAGCATCGTCGCTGAACTAGGAAGAGAGGTCAGTGCCGTGATCGCAATTGAAGCATTTAGTCATCCCTCACATCGTCGTTCGCTACCTCCGCCTCCAGGATTGGACCGTGACCAGTTGCCACGCCAGAACCTGGGTTATTTGTAGATCCGGGATCGTCAACAGATACAGGGCTGACGGCAGTCGCAGAGCTCTCTTCGGCTCTAGGAGCTGTGGCTGTCTGACTGTCGGCCATGGCGGAAAGGGACGGGATGTTTTCTCATGTAGTCGCGAGGAATTTCGAACCACCAAAACGACCTCTGCCCATTTATATCTATATGAGGCAATCGGAGCTTACCCCTCTTCTTGGCTGAAAATAAAAATACACGGCCAACAGCAGTGCGATAGTGGAGATATTTGCCTGCTCATGCCGTTGGTTCCAACACGCATGAGTTCTGGGAGCCTCTAAGCGTGGCATCAGGAGCGGCGACAGTACCAACACGGGAACAGCAGCCGTGTCTGCACCGAGGTGGATCATGACCGGAACCAATCTGTTTACCCGGCCAACCAATCAACCTACAATTCAAACCGGCGGATCAAGCTACTTGTAGCAACCATGCGTGATCAGCCGACAGCTTTGCAGATTGATGTCTTCCCGGTAATGTAGCCACATGTACCAAACAGTGTCGAGAGATTGGTTTGGTACCGAATGGGAGACGGGCCCAGTTGTTTTCAAACCGCGCATGGTTGATTCTGTGCTCGGGGACAGTTGACCTAGAACCTAATTCAAAAGGCAAACTCTCATGTTCATCGTTCAGATGATCTAACTGATTCTTTTCAACAGGATCTTGTCGACAGCTTCTTCGTTTGCAGTGAGTGATGGAAGTTAGGCGGGGTCAGTCGGTGTCTCTTCGAGGAAGTTTCTATCGTGGACTAATCACCTGCAGACTACTACGTAGGCTTCAGGTCCAAAATGATGAAATCCGGATCCGGCGCCAAGTAATGAGGTCGATCGCTGTAAAGACTTAACTAGCAACTGAATGACAACGAGGGCTCGCTCAGCTAAAGTATGAAGCTCAACTTGCCTACCTAGGTGACTGCCAGATTTCTTGTCATACCATGGACCCTCCAGAACGGAGACCCAGAACGGTTTATGTTCATCCCGGCGATGAATAACTCCGTATCATCGCCATGCCACGCAGGCCTTTTGCGCTCAGTTAATATCTTTAGCAGGCTCCATATCTATGTCCGGGATACTAGCTTCAAGCTTTGACCTTAGATTGAGTGTGCGTTCCTAATGGCCCTATCTTTGTTCTTTTGAGACATCAAGCTCTAGTACTGCGACGATGACATCTTGAAAACTTAGTCAAGTTTTCGGATAATAATAACGATATTTCGAGCATCACACTATCAAAAAGATGAGTAAGCTGACCTGTGGAATTGATTTCGAAGTAGTCGTGTTCAATATCGGTACTGTTAACGTAATTGCGAATGATGTCTTGCGGCTTCTCGACCTTCACATTCTGGAATTCGAGTGTGACGTCGGGGATGCATAGCGTCTACGATGGACAAGTTCGACTCTCTTTTCCACGCTATCGCAAGAGTAAAAGAGGCCCAAGAGACAACCAGTCCTCAAGAGCTATCTCAATTCTGTAAAGCCGCTACTCGGTCGCTGCTTATGTGGTGGGCCGCAGACTCCCCCAAGATTGACAACTTGATGGACGCGCTGAGACACGTTAAGTTTAGGCTTAAAAACCGCCGAAATTCCCCACCTCTAGCGTTCCATAACAATGGACTCGGTCGCTACACAATCAGGGCCAGAGAGCCATCCGGAGCGGCCCGAGATTTAGGTCTAAGTCCAGTCATCTGGCGCCTCAATCCCATGGAGTGGCTCAATGCCGGTCAGATAAAGACCTGGCACGGCTGAGACTTATGAATCCTTGACATCTTCACTGATTATTGGTGCCAACAATGTACATATGGTTCTCAATCGCGCGTCATCCCGTCATTTCTTCTCCGAGCACCCCCAATTCGAGTTGTTTGAGACTTGGCCAAGACCTCGTGTTCATCTCACAGCGTCTAAATTGAGGGCTGTGCACAACTAGTGCTTTGAATGGCGCCGCTGGACTCTATAGATCACGTGGAGACCAAAGCGCGACTCATCGCCCATGATTCCCTGCCCCCGAGCATCCCGTCTCACCTCATTCTTCTCCCTCTTAACGCTGTGCTTCATTCCACTCATCATGGTCTCATTAGGTGGCATCTGCCTCCTTTTCATACTATTAGCAACACCGGCATTAACGCGCGATATACCAAGCAATCTACAAGACTTTTATGCATTCGTCCGCGGGCGGAATAAGTGCCATCATGTGCTAGCAAGCGGGTTTCACAGCAGCGAGGGCGACAGCGGAGGTACGTGCTCAAACCACTGGCATGATTGCGAAGACTCACACAACTGAGAAACCAGGTTTTGGTTACTGCGGAGATTACCTGGATGATTACAAGATCATCTACCTCCAAGGGAAGAATGGCGAGCTCGCCAATATGGATGTTGACTGCGATGGCGAGCAAGCCGGAGGCGACGGACGCTGCGGCAGCTCCACCGACACTCAGTCTGAGACGACGTTCCACGACGAGCTGAGAGGGTATGGAACAGGACGACGAGATCTCAACGCCTCGGTACACACCTATGTCGTATTCGGTAATGAAGGAACCAAGAGCGGCTGGCCTACTTTTGATCCAGCAAAGCATGGCGTAAAACCACTGAGCGTAATGGCCGTCATATGCAATAACAAATTGGTGAGTCTATCCCGACTCCGTTTCTGATTCTATTCTAACGGAATCCGCGTAGCTGTATGGGGTCTGGGGAGATACAAACGGCGATGACGGGCCTCAAGCCATGGTTGGTGAAGCTTCCATATCTCTTGCTACCGCTTGCTACGGCAACAGTGTCAATGGTAACTCGGGGCATGATGACAACGATGTGTTGTATATTGCTTTCACAGGAAATGATGCGGTTCCTGGAGCCAGCGGGGCGAATTGGACCGCCTCAAATTATGAGGATTTTCAAAGCAGCATCACAAATATTGGCAATCGGCTCATTGAGCGAGTTGGTAGCGATGGGAATGGCAGGCCCTTGAGTGATCAATTGCTCCTTGGTTTTGCGGCCATCCTGGGGATCATCTTACTACTATTTTAATACCTATATGACCATAAAAACACAACATCGTTCGCTAGACATATTCCAGCCATCCTGGGAAACCACAGCTTGTGGCGCGCATGCTACCGTTACCGCATCCGCATTCTTTACTCCCGCTTGCTTTTGTGTGTGTGGATCAGCCGTTTGTGTCTCGTCACAAGGTCTCTTGAAACGTTTTATTAGCTAGACGCGATTGCTTCATGTTGTCACGGACCCGGAGTCTGCAAGTAAGCTGCCCGCACATCATCCAACTAACTTCCTCGCATTTGGCATGTGGCAGTATCGACACACGTAGGGCTTCTCATGTTTATGTGTTCTCTCGTGGCGGATGCAATGCTCACTTTGCTTGAAGTCTTTAGCCCAATGCGCGCGCTTGTGCTGGCGTTGTGGTCGACCTCTTCTCGCGGCGGTGGGAGGACGCAGCAAAAGACATATCCTAACGTCATATCTCATGCACCACACCGTTGGCAATGATGGAAGGGCGAACCCAGCAAGGTCCATTTATTTTCTACGCTTCTTACACCCAGAAACCACTAAAACATCCTTATATTCGCAGACCCCGGAGAAGACTGCGGAGATTTGACGAGGGCCTGCTCTCCCGATCTCACTATGACATTGAATACTGTAAATGTAAGGTAAGGAGATGTATTTGTTTCTCGACTAGCTTTCCATGAAGCTTCTCATTCTCATTTCGCCAACATGTCGTGGCACTGACTGCTTAGGGCCTCTCATGAGCTTTGATTCTATCCAAGACAGTCTTGTCGAACATGGGGTGTAGGATTGACATCAACACCCCGTCTTTGCCGTCCTTGATAAACTCGGCATCATGAGCCATCGCAATGTGCATTCCAAACTCCTCAGCCGCCTCTCTGAGCCTGGAAATCGTATCAAGTGCTTTCTTTAGATCTTCATGCAAGCAGAAGTGGGAGCCGTCGGCCATTTCAACATTGGCGATCTCTCGATGACCGAGGAAAATGTCTCTGCTAGGTCATTAGATCTTGCGTCCTTCAGAAATTAGGTTGATAATCAGACGCTCTGCAATAGCCATCATGGGAGTCGTAGTCACTGACCTCGAATGACAGCAATCGCTAGCCAGGATTATGTGTTCGCCCGACTCCAAACGCGCGCATGCTGCGAGATTGCCTGGCATATGCCCAGGTGCTTCGATGACCCAAAAGCTTCCATCGCCGAAATAGTCCAATGCTGATTCGAATGGGCCCCAGGATTGCCAAGAGCCCTCATGTTCTTTGGAACTCTCTGTTCGAACGTTTTCATTACCGAAAATTCTAGAGTCCCATTGAACCACCCCCTGAAATTCATCGTTCTGAATATGCCCTGGGGAACAATGCAAAGCGGTTCCGCGGCCAAAGACAGCTTTGGCATTTGGGAACTCTTTTCTGGTCGGGCGACAATGATCCCAATGAGCATGACTGCTAACGAATTAGTTGTGCTAGTCTCTCCGGAAGTACAATTGATTTTCTTCACAATAAGTCAATATTTACCTAAAAAGCACCGTGTCAATCTCTGAAGGTTCTACCCCCAGGTCTCGCAACTGGTCTCCAAGCCGTCGGCGTGGTCCAACTGGATTGCAGCTCGTCCAGTGGTAGTTCAACACGAACGGGGTGTACAGTTCCCGGTCCTATTCCAGATCAAAAGATGAGCATTGCGTAAGTTCACAAGACCTACATCACTGATACCAAGGTCCCAAAGAACCTTGCGGCCTGATACTCGGTGGTGGATGTAAAAACACCAGTTGTGAAGAAAGTATGGTCTGTCATGCCCATCTGCGTGGATCTTCGTGTCGTCTGTTGTAGTTAGACCGCCGCCATCAAGTAAAACCACGTCGACCGCGCTACTCGAGGATGGAAGAAGACTCTCCGGGCCCTTCATTGCGTTTCGATATATGTACGTCTTACAGCGAGTTATGCTTGCTGGTTACACCAAACCTTCCTGCGACCAAAGCGGATACGTCTTCATATATGTCGAGCTACCTTCACCGCGAGGCTTCCGCGCATTATTTCGCATGAGACTATGCTTGGCAGCAATATCTCGGGGATATTGGATTCTTTGTCCCAAGGAATCACTTTAAATCCGTCCGGTGGGATGGTGCGGCGCACGAGAAATGAACAACATGATTGCAGTGTGGAGAAAAGAATGCCCCTGGATTGTTTGTCTCGTGGTTTGATTGTTTGTCTAATCTACTTTTTGTGGATTGTTTGTTGTGTGTTCATCATCGATCATTTGATTGTCTGATTGTATGGCAAAAATGTTGAATTCCTTTGACCGTTCGATTGTTTGACGCCTGTTCCGTCCAACTTATGGGTAAAGGGCGGCTACGATGGCTGTTTGAAGCTCTACCTCCGCATACCTATGGTGCGACCTGCGAGAGAGAAATACTGTACAACCCCTACCCGGGCCCATGGTGTCTGGTGGATCGATCTTATGTAAAAGATAACAATCATCAGAGAGCGATACCAACCTCTTTTACCGTCGGTTCAGCCCGAAATCTTTCGTCTGTCATTCGGTGTATGCTTCTCACACACATGCCCGGCTAGAATGTTACAGTGCTGCCTTTTCTTGCGAGCCCAGTTCAGAAGCCTCATATCCAATGAATAGCCCACTGGGGTCACGCCGTTTTCGTATTTCCACAAAGCGAGCACGAGCGGAGTCTGTCCATATGTCCATACTTTTAACGGCATCCTTTTCATCGGGTTCGATGGTATCAATGATGTATATACAGCCGAAGGATGACTTGGTTGTCAATTCACACATCGCGGGCATGATAGCTTCAAGAAGCTACAATACTAATTGATGTATTAGCGCCGGTATATATAACACATGATACGACTCTTGACGGATTAGTTCTTACCTTCAAGTTTAGAAGAGGAACCGAAGGATCGTTGAGAATATTGTTGATCCCCCACCTTCTGATCCGGTGATTCTGGGTTGATCTGTCGCTGAAGCTTGAAGAACTCCTCCTAGCTTACTTCCATTCTGGATTTTACTTTACTAAAGCGGCCCTTGATGTTTTCGGGCACCACATCCTAGGCTTCTAGCATCGTAGCGGCCCCGGCTAAGGTATCTGTGTAGGCGCAACATTGATGGCCACAACCAAAGGCGATTATCCGGGGACGACTTCACCAGCTTCTTTGTCGGCGAAGTATTCATATAGCGGACTCGGAAAACTTTCTTGGCATGGCATTGTTTCGTTCGAAAGTAAACGTGAGTAAGTCTTCAAAGTGTTCAACAACAGTGAACGTTGAAGACTGCCGGAAGATTCATTCCTTAAGTACTTTACAATTCGGCTCCAAATTTGAGTTTCCCATACAAATAATACCTGATCACTGCCTCGAGCAGCCCAGAAAAGGTCAGCATTCTCTGTGCGGCTCGCGATCAACACTCGGCCATGCGGGATGACGATTTCAAGTCGCACAATCTACTAAATGCTTGTGGCACCCCACGCTCTCATGAAGACCCTTTGCCAGCACGCGAGACAGAAGCCTCCAAGAGCTGCATCAGGAGCATGCCCAAACGGGGAGAACTTGCCAACGGCATCTGTGCCCTTCCAGGCTTCGTAGACGCGTACCCCTGGGCCAATCCCGACTTTCTAGGTGACAGAGTCGTAATTGGCATGGCAGTTGAGATTTCCAAGTCAGTGAGGATTCCATTGTGAATCGAGGACGGTTTGGAAGGAAGATGGCCCCCAGATCTGACACCAACTGGGGGCTTCAGCTCACTGGCCCTGAACAGTGACCCGGCGATATCCTTAGTGGCCTTCGCCAAATGGATTCCAGCCGATGCCTGTATCTCCCCTACTGAGAAGTTATTTCCGATGGGTTCCGTATTGAATGCTTCCACGTCTAAAACCGACAACGTTATGGGTATTGGACGATGTAAACCTTGCTAAGGAGCTGTGCAGCTTGAATTAGCCGGGCGACTTATTGTCAGGATTCCTGCGACCTCAAAAGTCTTGTTCGCTTGTGTCTCTGAATATACGAAGATTCGGCTAGTCTTTGGACTAAGCCGTCAGCGAGGAACAAAGCTCCTTGGGCTGCCAAGATTTCCGTGTTGCCAGTGTTCCTTGCCCCGAGAATGAGCACTGCCGGGTGCGAAGACATTGGTGGCGCGATTTGTTGCGGCAGGGTCCTCGAACGCGCTGAGAAGTCTGTTCGAAGGGAAACATGAGTCTGAATGGAAAAGGAATTGGGCGGCGGATTTTGCTCTTTGCACCATGCGCCGAGTGTAAAGTTTGGCAGTCTGCTCTTTTAAAGCCACCACCGTGGTGAACAGCGACGAGGCTTGGAGCTAAAGATGAACCCTTCCACGGGCGATGGAGGAGGCCAGCTAAATGGAAGCTGACTTTGGCGATGCCGATCAGAGAAATTGCTTTGCCATCTGGAATGCGTTTGAACGATGAGTGTTTGGCCTGGTTGAGGGGGAATCCAAGAAATTGTGTGGCTTGAAACTCCATCTTCACGCTGAGAGTCAGCTCATCGCTCGTCTTCGGCGCTTCTCTCCAGAATTGCCCAAGCCCAATGCTCACGCAGTCTAGGTGACTCACACATCACCCTATTGCTGCCAGGATGACAGCATGCGTCGCTTCTTTTTCCGTCACTCTGAATGGCTATGAGGCCAAGAATGATAGCTTCATTTTGGCCTTGATTATGGATTAGGCAATTCTCACTTAAAGGCCTAGGCTAAATTAAAAAGGGGGCTTGGCATCCGGTTCAGAGAGGCTGTCAGGACTTTATACCTACACATGACATCACGACGCAGGGCCAAGCACATCAGCATGATCCTCGCATGCTGACACCGTAAGATTAGCCCGCAATAGAGACTTTATGTCTATAATATACCTTACTTCCGATATGTCCGCAGTCACTTCCTAAGATCCGCTGACCTGACGATGTCTGCCTTACTTGGACCAAAGGCCGCACGCCCTTATGATTTCAAATCATTTAGACTCAGATTGTCTTGAATTATATAACATATAACTGCCGGCACCTTTACCAAATCTTCAATCTCTCTTATCATGCACAAACCCAACAGCCAAAAGACTCGTTCCAAAAACTCGATTCACCATGGCTCCTCTTGTTTGGCTCATCACTGGAAGCACCTCAGGCTTTGGCGCTGAGTTTGTCAAGGCGCTTCTAGCAAAAGGAGACAAGGTCATTGCTACAGCTCGTGATACCTCAAAGATAGCCCACTTTCGTGAGGCCGGCGCGGCTGTACTGAAATTGGACCTGCTTTCCAATCAGGCAGAGTTTGACAGGGTCGCACAAGACAGTCTCGGCATCTATGGAAGTGTTGATGTCCTAGTTAACAATGCTGGGTTCTCCCATTTTGGGACCATTGAAGATGACAGGTAAGCTACTCTCACTTGGTCCGTGTATCCGTTCTCCATCAAAGTACCTGATCCTATGGATTGTAGCCAAGAAGACTGGCACAAAGTCTTTCAGACTCACCTTTTCGGCCCACTCGGTCTCACCCGAGCTTTTCTACCTCACTTTCGGGCGCGCAAGTCGGGAACATTTGTCTTCATAGGGTCGGCCGTGGCGTGGGGAGGTATTCCTACTCTAGGGGCGTATTGCGCTTCCAAAAGCGCCTTGAGAGGTTTGTAACCAAAATCTTATACGAGAAGATAAGAATGTTGAGGAAGTTGCCGTCACTAACCTTTCCTTGTATCAGGTGCCGTTGAAACCCTTAATCTCGAGGTCGAGCCCTTAGGGCTTAGAACGCTCCTCGTTGAACCAGGTTTCTTCCGCACAGAGCTACTCAACGCGAACAACACTCTTTATATTGACACGAAGATCTCGGACTACAAGCCTATCGTTGACCCACTCTTTACAAAGTTTAAGGGAGCTCATCATCAGCAGCCCGGAGATCCCGCCAAGGGAGTTGCTCGCATCATTGATGTGGTAGAATCTAGGGGAAGTGCGCAGGGGCGGCCCTTGCCAATTAGTTTTGCTGTTGGACCGGACGCAATCTCTCAAGTGAGCAAGAAGTGTGCTGACACAATTAAACTTATGAACGACTGGAAAGAGGTTTCGTCTGATACCCTACTCTAGGGACCACAGATCTGCAAATAGTTGCAACCGTACAGGCGGTTAGGAGTCAATTCCAGAAATGCGAAAGCACTTTTAAATACAACTCAGTAATCTACCCGGAAAAACAATTGAATTCTATTGAACATCATGTTCTTATAAGCAAGGTTTCCAAAAGATTATGCATATTAACGTCGAGTTTGCTGCTTCTGTCCAGGGTGTGATCTGTGATTCCTCCCTGATTGGGGGCAAACAGCCAGTGGCTATCTCTAGATTGCATTAAGCACTTTCAAAGAATGAAAATAGACAGTACCGTATGAGCGGATAAAGATACACTTACAACATGCCATGGGGTGTCAGTACTGCCTTTATGCATTCCCTACAATCAGTATATGTGCTGTAGGAATAGTAGGACAAACGGGGCGGCAAATTGACTAAGCTGACCCGACAGTTTTAGTATCATACCTTAATTTAGTTGAAACTTCCTTGGATACATAATAATCTGTTGAGATGCAATGCTGCTATAATTGATGATTGCTTATTTCCCTCCTTCGCTGCCTATTACATATCTTCCCTACATGACTAGCCAGTAAAATCAATTATCTCCGACAGTTAAACCAGAATGTCACGAGGTTCACAAAAAATGGAGTAAGGTAGAGGAGGGAAGAGAAACTACGACATGGAGATCATAGATACATGTGGGTAACACCATACATCAACTCGCCTCAAGCTTGATCTCAATCAGCAACAGATGGGTAAATAGCTGGTTATGGATCAACTCAGAGTTTACTGCTTACTATCCAACGCCTATGCAGTGAAACATCTTTGATTTCAACCAGAATGCGAATGGATTCCAAATGTTTCTGGATCGTTATCCCCAGTCGCCGAATGCAGGGACAAAGCAACGGCAGAGCCAGCACCTCACAGCTCAATTGAGTTTACAGAACGCTGGTATCGCTGCAGTCGATTTAAACTGAGATCACGTTGACTTCCCTTTGCAGCTGGCGGGCGAAATGGTTGTTTCATACCTCCAAGCTTTGACTGAGACGACCCCGAAACACTCCTTACAGCGCAGCACCGGCCTTGCACGAGACGGACAACTGAGAAGATTATTGGCTCTATCGTGCTTTAGCTCCAATCATCTTGTCTTTTCATCAGATAAAAAAATGAAACTGGCTGAAGCGAGCATCTCGCAGACACAACTAGCTACCAGATTGGCGGTAGCTTTCTACACATTAGCCGCTTGCCACACCCTCAGAAGCGAAGGCACACTCTCGGCATGACGTCCCTCGGGTCCCGAGTCAAACTGCAGTTAAGCTCCAGGTACGCTGCGAGGCAGTCGGTGCGGTTACACTGCCTCGGGAAGTTAAGGTATTTCACATCCCATGTTGCGCGCGGTGCAATGTGTTGAAGTATACTACCGTCCCCAACAAGCCTTTGGGTCCGGGCTTGTTTCTCTCAACAGCCATTCGAGTCAAAAGGCCAGGTAATCACGATGCGATATATAGGTGCCATCTATTCAATCTTGGGGTTTGTGTCCCTGGTGGAAAGTAGGAGTTCGTTCGTTACCGACTTGTCCATATTGGCGTTCGCAGGAACCCCAGTAGGAAAAGTTGTTCCTTTCAACGGGCGTAAGTAACCATTTCACTATCAACTCTTACGCTCATCAACGTCTCACTTACAGGATAAGTTGACCTCTACGTCTCAATGCCGCGCAACCGGAGCGAAGATGGTCCAAACTCAATGGCACAGTCTCCATTCGGGGTTCTCCTCCTACCTGACGTATTCGGGATTCAGTCGACAGAGAACAGGCTGTGAGCAGACCCAAGATTGACAGCCTATACAAAGGTCTTGGACAACTAATTCATTCAAAGTCTCGTGGACAGTTTTGCACGTGCTGGCTACGTCACCGTTGCTCCGGACTTGATGGACGGCAAACCACGAACCGAAGATTCGATGTCGGGCTTCAACGCGAGCGAGTTCTTCAAGTCACACGGACCTAGCGTTACCGACCCAAAAGTTGAAAAAGCCATCGCGTATATGCGCGAGCAGATGGGCGTCCGCAACATCGCCTCGACTGGGTATTGTTTCGGTGGGCGGTATGTTTTCCGAGCACTTGGGCTTTCCGACAATAAGGGGGTACAAGTCGGGTTTGCTGCACATCCAAGTGCGCTCGGGGATGACGAAATTAAGGCCATCAAAGGACCTGCAAGCTTGGCAGTGGCTGGTAAGTGCAATATTACGACCCCTCCTCATCCCGCTGCTAGAGTCACGAGACTTGATACTAACCTCTTCGCCACACAGAGGGGGACGCGGGTATGTTGACGAAGAGGAGAGTAGAGATCGAAACTGCCATGGGAACCACTGGGCAGCCGTTCACAATGGCACTCTATGGCGGGACACCTCATGGATTCGCCACACATCCGGATTTAAATAATCCTGTGCAAAAGGCTGCGAAGGAAGACGCTTTTCTCCAAGCGGTGCGCTTCTTCGAGACTTGGTTATAAAACTCTTGGCCTAAGGAAGGAGACATGTTTCTACAAGCCTCGCAGACAATCAGAAAGATAAAAAGCAATTAAAGCTGTCGGTCTCTGTGATACTAATGTGAGAGTCGATGCGACGTGCCTAAGTAGGTAACTATAAAGATGTTACTTTTGTGTAACCTCAATCTCGATTTGAGAAAAGATCTTCGGCAGATAACTAGATGAAATTACGTTTCTGAAGTATTTGTACATCGAGGTAAGTTAATCAGCGCGGAAGAGACTCTACGACTGTACTAACAACAATAACAACCATAATTTGTTAGTGAAGCTGTCACGTTCCCTGAAGTAAAAGCACAATTGCCAAACATAAAGCGCCAGTATCAGCAGGCTGCATTTACACGCATTGGAAGAGAAAGGTGCCTGCCGGTGGGGATTCCAGCTCAAAGTCGCCGCGAGATCTGAAAAATACAGGATAATGGTGCAATGGAAGACAAGACTGCTTCGTCTACGAATTTAAGAGCTTTGTTCTTTTTCTGGATAACATACCACTTCTCAAACTTATTAATTGATTGTCGTAAATTCTGTCATTTTGATCTCTTTCCCTCCTGTCATCGTCGAGATGTCTGCCAACTTGAGCAGCAAAGTCATCATTGTGATCGGCTCTGCATCTGGCATGGGCTCGGCGATCGCTAAGACCCTTCTCGCTGAAAGTTCCAAGGTTGGCATGACTGATGTCAACAGCCTGACACTCGGTAACGTAGTCAGGGAACTATACGCAGAGCAACAAGCGCGAGTCTTCTTCGAGGTCTCATGTTTCAACGATCGTTCATCGATCTGCAGCTTTCTTCAAGAAGCATAGTCTCACTTGACCACAGTCAATGGCCTTGTCAACTTTGCCAGCTGCGGCGGCCATTCGTTGAGCACCGAGTTCATTTGGGAAACTACCGAAACCAAAGTTCGACGAAACCAAAGTTCGACTGCATCGCCAACCTCAACATTAGGGGAGCTTTCCACGTCCTTACCGAAGCTCTTAGGCCTGATTTCCTTGCTTACGGCGGGAGCTTCGTTCACGTCAGAAGCAGGATTTCACTTTAGGATTTTCTCAGAGGTACAGTGTTTGCTTTATCAGAGCAGGAGTCTATGAAAATGGTTCCCAGTGCGGCCAAGGAATTAGGTGACCAGGCCAGAGTCAATTGTGTATCACCGTGAGCTATCCCAAGTCTTCACTTTGACGGTATGAAAGTTGACGATAACTAGCGCCGCGGTTGATACTCTGATGCATTAAGCTAACCTAGCTAGAATGTCCAAGGAATTTTCGGCCCCAACTCTTGTCAACTCTTGTGGGAAAGGCCCAGGAATTGGCAGATGTGACGGTCTTCATGCTCAGTGGCAAGAGTAATGTTGACGGGGATGCCGGTCTTTGGTTGAGGGTCATGTTCGGAATCAAAAGGAGCACTTACGTCGAGGCTATGAAGTCATACAATTACATGCACGCGAGCACCTAAATGATAACGAAGATTAGAATAGACATGAAATGTTACCTTTGAGCTCTCACTTTCGTCACAGTCATGAAAAGTTAGTCAACTCTCTAATTGAACGATTAAGAAACAGTAGGCGTTTCACCTGCTTGATCATTCCCGTGCTAGGTGTGCTAAAGACTTGTTTTATTACTGTTCCCCTACGGCTTGAGTAAATAGTTGCCCATTCTTCATGATTCATTCCTTCACCTTAAGCTCATAAGCAATCGCGCTTCTTTTCAGTCCAGAGATCCCCATCCTCAGAATGATTACTTAAAGAGTGACCTCCTTGGCGTCCTCGCCGATCAAGAAGACGGGCTCCTTGTTGCTGTAGTTGGGGACATCCTGCAGGACCTTAGCCGTCTCGGGCGAAGTAAGCGCCTTTTGAATGCTCTCGACGCTGTCGAAGATGAGGATGCCGCCGAAAGCATATTTGGGCTCCTTTCCGTCGGCGGACGCCGCGTATTTGGTGACCTTCCAGGACTTCACGCCGGCGGCCGCCCACGTAGCAGCGGCAAGAGGCATGTGGCTGTTGACGTAGTAGTCGATGTCGTACTTGGCATCGGCCTCGTTAGGATAGAGGATAGTGAAGGTGGCAGGCATGTTGGCGAGTGTTGGCTTGGAAATTTTGGTCGGTGTGCAAAGAGAACTTTCAAGGGAGTCGTCGACTTGGTCAGTATTTTATTGCGTTTGCTCTGGTGATGTGCTGTATTGATGTTTGGCAATGTGGACGGTAAACGTGTCTCGACCGCCGGGACCCGAAAGAGATAAATACCTCTAGCTCTCCCCTCACTGACGTAACATTCAAACACCAAATTCCATTGGGCGGAGACACGCTTACCAATTTGTCCTTTCAGTCATTCTCTTTTTAGGTTTCCACTCCATGAATTCCGGTGCGAATGGTGGCCCTGGACAGCGTGTCAGGTGGAGCCGACTCGGGCTCTCCGTGCTCCGTCTCCTGACTCTTGACTTGTACTCCCGTGCCTCGGCATCCTTCGGACATACGGAGTTCTTGAGCGGGGAAACTTATTTTGTGAAACCCCGCTCCTCTCACCGTCGGACTGTCATTGTAACTACACCAGGAACAGCTAGCTTAATCGGTATCTCTTATTACAGCTAATTACTTGCTTCAGATAGTTGTTGATTCTTCAGAATTTGTCAATGAGCAAACGTCTACATTCCCTTCGTTTCAAAGCAGGAGATCTAGAAAAAGACATATTAAGTTACGTGTAACAATAGGTTTACGTTTCAAGTATCATAATGACCCAAAACAAGTGAGCTTAGATCTCAATCATTTGTCTAAGGAAGTGGCCTTATGGACATAGTGTACCGCGTTGAGGGTTCCGGGAGGCGGCCAGTCGTGGCAATATTTCCGATGGGACCCCACCACGACTCCATTCATGGAGCCATGTCCAGGGATATTGAATACTGCCTTGATGTTTTGGCATATTCGAAATATGTTCATCTGGTTCAGTGTCAATACGATTAATATCTCAAGTACCACTTCTTCGGTTCTTGACATTATTCGCGGGGTTTCGTTATCTCATTCGTGATTGAACCTTTTTCTGCCTGATTGCGGATGTGCGATGGAAGGATTTTCAAAAAGAGCCCATGTCCGAAAGACCCGCACTCCTGCGGTACCCTGGGTACTCTTTGATACGGTATACCTAAGCTTGGGCGCGTTCATGTTATCAATAAAGAAGTCGAAATCCCTCTGGATCGCAGTCATTCTTAGGTGTTAGCTTATCCCAGCCTGAATTGGCAACTTGGCAGGGGTTAATTGAGTCCAATCCTGGTATATTTAACTTGAAAGAACATCTCTTGATATAGCCATCGCCGTATAGAACCCAGTAACGTTGCCGATTCCTGCAGATGCGCGCCAGTGACCCCGAAAAGGACACACTCATCGCCAAGGTCCCAAGCATCTGAGCCAACTACTGGATCAACGAGGGTGACATCGATATCGAATACTAATTCTTCAAAGCCGATGTTCTGATGTCAAAGGTTTACTGAGTTGTAAACGAGATCTTATTAACCGTCAAAACCTTGGACCTATCCCAATCTCCTGGATAACTCCATAGAACCACTATACTCCATCCCATCATGACCTCGTCTTAAAGCATTAGGTGCTGTAATTACGTCTCCTCTCTTTGGCTCCAACTTAACATCCTTAACTTTCCAAGGCCGCTGGACCTGCCTATACTTATCCCCACGGGTCTCAGTCATGGGGTCCTTCCATTCTACTAACTCAAGATCAGATCTTGATCTCCTTACACCCGGACTCGCTGCGGCGGCCGTTGCCAGTGAAGCTGCCCCTAGACGACGCAACATGCTCTCTTCGTCGCTGGCGAATCGAGCGGGCGGTGCTTTGTGATCTCGAATTAAGGCCCGCAGTATCGGTATGGTTGCAGCTATGATGGTCACAACACTTTCTGCTGCACCCCAAACCACCAACTCAACAGTATCAATAATGTCGAAGGCTCCAATCGCAGCAATCGTTCGGATCTTGATGAATGACACAGCCCCAGCACTGGTGGAAATTGCAGTTAGTCACGCACATTCTCAAGCAGATTGATCATTGAAGCAAGCTCACAATACGCCCATACTCATCGCAATCAGAACACCAAATTTCTCTCTTTTGGTCATTGTCAGTCCCCATATAATTTTCCAAGGCAAAATGGCGAGAACGATATCCATTCCGCCAGAATACGATGCCGTGAATACGTTGTAGTTCATCATGATGCTCTTCGGCCAGCAGGTGCCAGGCGTTGAGGCTGTTCTCCATGTCTTCTCGACTGGCCAACACTGTATCCAAGTGAAGAGAACATTGACGCCGAGGAAGACGTTGATCGAGATGATGATGAACCACACGAGCAACTTCATCCATCGTTCGGATGATTCCCGCGTGATGCGAAGCAGAGTCAGCGCGAAGGAGGTCTTGCTCCACGCTGCCGCGATGATGGAAAATGATCCAGAGAGGTTGGCGTAGAGCAATAGCCACGACCAGTTCCCTGGTGTAATGTCCCAGTTATGCTTGCCAAAGTCGTACAACACGTCGATGGAGATGAAGGATCCTAGAGCCAGTAGAGCGCACTGCTGATAGTCAGAAACTGGTGTCTTTCGCATCGTCTGCGTTTCACTTGTCTTACCCACGCCGCGACCAAGACATGGTCATCCAGCCACAGTCCCCTTCCCCGTGAGAACTTGCAGTAGATCCGCAGACCGATGAAGGCCCCAGCGATGCCTATTAGTGTCCACACGGTGGCAAGTAACCACGGGCCATAGTCGTCATGTGGAAGTTCTTCCCAGGGCGTGTCGTCCATATCCACGAGATATGCTCAGTCGCGATGCGGTGTCAAGAAACACCCACATGGAAGAGGCTTCAATATCGCCCCAGCTGCCAAGGGGCAAGGTGGTATAAAACGGTTCCAAAGATCGAAGAGATCCGCCGGACAGGGACCTGGGTCTTGTCCAGACGGCGATGCATGGCTATAAGAAAGCCGGCCGAGTGGCCTTGCTGCCCCTTGCTCTTCGCGCATCACCCGAAAAAAGGAGTTCAGCCGGCAGACCAAACGCTGCCACGACAGTTCCATGGTTCCAAGGGTGGCGATCCCTTCAAGGGCCCTTCAAGGGTGGCAGCAGCGCGACATCGCTCGTGGCCTCGCCCGCTGTCTGACATGTGGAAAACATGGAGAAGAAGGGGTGCCCCTGAGTGTCAGACCTGGAAGCGAGATGAAGTAGCAGTGAAGAGTACCACCCCCCGCACTCCGCCTGGCCGAGGAGCCAGACCACGGGCGGATCGGGCTCTCCCGCAGCAACGTGACAGCCGTTCGAACTTGTGGCACGAGAGATGGGTCAATTTATCGTGGCGATTCTTGCTTGTGTTGCTATGGATATCCCACCAAGACGGTTCGAGATATGTGAGCTTTAGCCTTTAGATGGTGCTCTGATACTGTCCAACATGCACGCTCGGGCCTTGCTAGGGGTTCACCCATGGTTCTGTCTCATCGACTCCCCCGGGTTCCAGCTTGGCATGGCGTTGAGCAACACGAATCAATATCTTTCAAGTCCAATCTTTTTGAAGTTTGAACAGCTCTCGTGTCACGCTACATTTAATTGAGGGCGGTGGCGTAGCTTTGCTCGTATGATGCCCTGGTGATGATGCCGTGTTTGGGATAAGCTCACCGGAGTGGATACTTTTCGGCTCCTGGCACAACCAAGTATCATCATCGTTGATGACATGTGGTTTTGTCCTCTCAACAGTTGCCGAGGAGCTGTTGCTTAACATCGTCAAGACCATCATCCAAGGAGACCATTCAGTGATGTTGTGACCGGTGCTAGTTTCACAGCCCGGATCTATGGCCAGTCCTGGTGTTGTCACCTAATTCAGATGGATGACGGAACGGAGCGCGCTTGTCTTCCCTACCAGACTCCCATTGAGACTCAAGCTCAACCTGCAACTACCCACATCAACTACTCCCATTCTACTACCTCGTCAAGAACTGTAATTTCTTTCCAGATTTTAAAATCGATGACTTCTCAAGTACACGATAATTTTACCAAAAACATCCATAGTCATTTGCGACTGGCGTTCATCCAGGCTCAACTGTCTACCTGTGGCCATCCAACCTTTGTCCGAACCGACCCGGAGCACGGCCCTCTGCAAATTTATTTCCATTCTAGAACACCAGAGAAAACCGCAAACAGTAACCTGACCCGGATATCCTGGGAAGATACTACCCTCGGGTGGCTTGGTACTGGTCTGGATTCCCTCCATGATCTCGGTGTGGTTCCCCCTTCAGTCCGGAGGTGGGCTTCCGTACTCATGCCTGGACCGATTCATAGACATTCTTCGACCTTGGCACGCAAAGTACTCTGAAATAGGAAGCAACTTGTCTTCAATTGTCCGAGCCGTGTCGCAACTGTTCCATCACCGAATGCTCCCCACTGCCGGAAAACCAATTCCACGCAAAGTTCTCGTGTCACAAGCAATCTCTCACGATCACAGCAATTCTGTCAGATCCTGCGACAAGCCTTTGGGAAGCCCCCGTACAGCTTTCAAAATCCTTTCCGCACGATCATCGCCATAGACAGATGAGACGAGTCC
Organism: Colletotrichum orchidophilum; assembly: GCF_001831195.1. Classification (NCBI taxonomy): domain Eukaryota; kingdom Fungi; phylum Ascomycota; class Sordariomycetes; order Glomerellales; family Glomerellaceae; genus Colletotrichum; species Colletotrichum orchidophilum. Next base: position 13,027 of record NW_019173116.1, on the reverse strand, counting down.
CCTGAATTTCTTCTCAACTCGCTCGTGTGAGAACGGATGCTCGTCTTCGCCAAGGGGATACACCATGGCTTCTTCGATATCGCCTACCCCACCTATGCCTGAAAAGGCCATCCGCACCGCAAATTCCTTCTCAAGTTTCTCGTCGACTTTCACCTCTATCCTGTCGCAAAGCTGCGCGACCTGCTTGCTCTCAATCTTGTCGGCGTCGTATGTAGCCCAGCCAATATCGCTACCAAAGAGCCACGCGACAGCAACTTGGTAGTAAATGCTGAATTGAGCGTCGACAATCGTTTTGGGGTGTTTCTTGTTAGAACTGGGCTCGCCGACGATGGAATACCCAGCACGAGTCAACCATATGATAATCTTGTCCGGCAGCTTCTGCGCGTCGGACTTTGCGGCTAGTTTTGCTGTGACTTCGATGGCGGTGTGAGTGAATCGACACGCGGGGAACGGCTTGAGTGCTGTTGCTGGGCACAACCATTCCGTTCCGAGGTTGTCGACCAACCCGACAGGATTGACATTCGCAGAGTGCGCCTGCAAGAAGCCCCATTTGCCCTCAATGATGTGGGAGGCCCCAGTCACGCCGGCCTCGGCGAGGGCAACACACAGGAAGGCATCGTGGGCGGCGAAGCCAGGGTGCAACCGCTTATTCCAAGACCCGTTGTCAAGGAACTGCATGGAACCGGCTGTCTTGGACCCGGCGAGACCAAATGCGTTGTAAATTTGCTCGCAAGTCAGGCCCTTGATCTTGCTGATGGCGGCAACCGATCCGAAAATCCCGGCCGTGCTGGTGTTGTGGAAGCCTCGGGGATATCCACCGCTCGACAACGCGCGTCCGAGACGGCAAGTGACCTCATACCCGACCGAGAGTGCCGTGAGCAGTAGAGTTCCAGGCGCATTCGAAGCTTCGGCCTGCGCCAGAGCAGCGGGAATGATACTTGCACCAGGGTGAATGATACCAACAGCTAGCGTATCGTCGTAGTCGAAAGAATGCGCAAACGCTCCATTCAACATAGCCGCGATTTGGATCGGGTACGTCTTTTCTTTGCCGTAGACCGTACTTTTGCCAACCATGCCCACCGCAAAAGCCTCGACGCCTTTGATGATATGCTCGCTCGACTCCGAATGGGCTCCTCCGCCGGCTCCTACTCCAATGTGATCAATAATGAGATCGAAGAGTTTTGCAATAGCTTGTTCTGGAATATCGTCGAACTCGGTTCTGGCTATAAAGTCGCAGAACCTCTCTGTCGCGTCTTCCGCGCCCGGGAAGCAGCCTCCCTCTTTGATGTTAATCTCAGCTTGCATGGCATGAGGCATCACGAGATACATGCACAGGTACTTACGTTGTGATATTGTGCCATGTTGTAGCCTGCTAAGTGATGAGTAAGAAAAGAGACATGCGGCGATTCCCATCGCAGTTGGCTGTAGCCGGGGCTCACATTCTCGCCACGGACTAAATTTCCAATCATCTGCACCTAGAAATAGCAGGCCGCCTATAAGGGTGTCGTCACCACTTAGCCGTTCGGTTCACGGCTATGCCAGGGTTAAGACAGTGTTCAAAGCCAAAAATGCGGGGAAGGGGCCGAGCGGATGCACATACCCGGGGCTCCATCACTTGAGTTACATCCTTTGGCCATCGCAGTGTAGAGACCCAGCGTCTAGTCGCCTTAGTACCGACAGACCTCTCCTTGTGGATGCCTCTACGGATACTTGTGATAGCGCTATCTCCGCCAATGACCGAAGTATTGCGGCTTTGAAGCCGATGTATGTACCCGTTGAAAGCTTAACTGCTATTCTCTATACGAAGTGATAAAGATCAGAGGCTGAATCTCGGGAAAGCGCAGACGTCAGTTGTCTGCTGCTTTTAATATCTAGCTAGACACCCAGGAACTAGGGGTTTTCAACTGACCTCTTTTATGAAAGAGTTTTCGTATGGAAAACTATTGCTGCAATTGAGATAGTTAAATTAGAACTCGCTGTGAAGACCTATCCTCGACTCTAAAGCTCCTAGTCGAATAAGGCAGAATAGAGACATAGCACACGTACTCCTGTGGGCTCCTTTTCTTCTTTAACACTGAGCTACGCTGACAAGGCACCAGGTGGCTTCTTCAGAGCCCAGGTCACTCGAGTGATTCTCACCAAAGGTGCTTAATTCAACAGCCAGCCTCGGTGGACCCTGAGAATGAAAAACTAATTTATCACAGACTGATACCAATCAATTGCGTTTGATAGAATCTCGGCTGGACTACTTGGTATTTGTGTTCTGCCTTCTCATAGAGATACACAGTGCACGTATCAAAGAGGCTAGAGAGCTCGGTGCGATCACGGGGCCACCTTGGCATCGCCAACGAGCCAGCGTACGTATTCGCTGTCTACAAACCTCGATTTAGTAGCAATAGAAATCGTGTTTAAGAATAATAAGGTCCAGCAACTTCGGACGACTAGAGAATTTGAAAGTGCTTCGGCCGTCGCCGACAGATCCCCGCTGAGGAAAGAAAAGGTCAGTTTCCTAAGGCCGACCTCGTTATAAGTGTTCTTAGAAATCGTGCTTTTTCACCAATGACTTTTGCCTCCATATTACGTGGGAAATGAACGCCAGAATCAGTTTTCCTCTCACTGTCAAAACTGATATGACATTCCTGGTCTTGAAGTCGAGTTAACAGCCAAACTCAGGTTCTCGTAACTTACCCATGGTCTATGGACAGTATAGGTAATCCCTTGGTTGTTTGTATGACCTTGAAGTAGTCAAATGTCTGCTATAGCTCTGGTAGGCGGATTTTATTTGACACGAGGAGAGACAGAGAGAGAGAAAGAGAAAGAGAGCGTAGGACGAGCACATCCCGCGGAAGGGCCGATCTCCTGTCTGATATGTAAGCTGACAAGATGCGCAATCTGGGCAAATCTTGGTTTGCTTGGAAGAGCATCTTGTGTGGCCTGCCAAGCCTTGTGGCTCTGGGGCGAGCCTGATCCCTTCAATAATCAGCACTAAAGCAATCTCCGCCACATCGCCTCAGGCTTTGTCGCTGGGATTGTCTTCCTAACTCTCAATCTAATAACCGACCGCTCTCCTTCATCGATGGCATTGCCAGGGCGTCAACTGAATCATTTGTTTCGTTGAATCAACTACAAAGACCACTGACGTAAACGGGCGATTTCCCGTTATTTTTCGGTTGACCGGAGAGAGGGGGTCGTCCCGGAAATGCAAACAGAGCGTGCCATCCCGCCCTCTCCCGCACCAGGCAGAGTAAGTTGCTTAGCCCCTCCTTGGCCACAGCCGACCGCTTCATCGCAAAAGTGCTGCATAGCGGCCGCCTGTTGGTGTGGTCTCTGGCCGGTCAGCTCTGCACGAGGTGTGGGCCAGGCGTCCAATTCGACCAGGATGTTGCATTTTGCTTCCAACAGTATGTCTGACTGGTGCAGGTTGGACTGGGTTCGATTGCTGAACATCATCGGCTTGCCACTTGGCATGCCTATTTCAGACAGCTTGGTAGCTGCGTTGGCTGCATGGTGGTGTAGAGCATCACAGTGCAGGGCATATCGTATGCGCGTGAGACTGTGCCCCCCCCTTCCCTTTGTCCTGAATCCTGCCAGTCAGATTTGAGATGAGGAGGAACAGGTTGCACAGAGAATGCATCTGTTATGTTACACGCTGGTAGGGCCTGTCTTCGTAGAGACGGGAAGTCCCCCTCATCCTGTACGAGACCTTTTCTTTTCCTCTTCCCTGGCAGTTTCGGTTCTGCTTCGTCCGTCCTTCTTCTCATTCCACAACACCCGACCAATGCCGTTTGCGACTCGATATTGAGCGACGCGAATTTCGCCCATTCCCGTTGTCGCAATGTTAGCTTCACTACCAGGAGTCGCCTTGGGCCTCTCTCTGTACCCTCTCGGTGTCTTGTCGCAAGAAGCGTCGTGCTATGCACCGGACGGCACCCTCGCCGACAATGAGACGTACGTCCCGTGCAACAAGCTCGGTATCAACCAGGCTGGAGTATTCTCCAGCTGCTGTGCTCTGGATGGACCACCCGAACAACGAGATATCTGCTCTTCTTCCGGTATATGTATCAACCGCCAACAGCAGCCACAACGGGGTTTCTGCACGGACAAGGCGTGGAAAAGCAAGGCTTGCAACCATGTCTGCACTGATATTCAGGTACAGATTCGCCATTGAGTGAATTCATTGCCCGCCAAAAACACAGACTAATACGTGACGTCTCAGACCGGTGGAAATCCGAGCAACATCAGCTTCATGACTGCTTGCAACGACGGCACTGGCAAGTACTGCTGTGGTCAATCAAACACCACGTGCTGTGGTACCAGTGAAGCCTTCGCAATCGCAACTCAGGAGGCTGTATGCACAGCGAATACAACAAACACCGACGGAACCACAGAAACCGGGTCCGGATTCAAAGGCGCCACCATTGGCCTCGCGGTCGTCACTGGCATTTCCCTTGTGGCCGGCTTGCTATCGACCTTTTGGCTCTGGAACCAGAACAAGAAGCTCAAGAACGAACTCGCCGAGAAGGCAGAAGCCCCGAGCCAACCGATGGAGCCGCAGTACACCGGCGCGACGAGCTCATACGCAGGAACCTCACCACCGCAGGGCTACAAGCCTCCGTACAGCATATCGCCACCGCCGACCATGTCACCGGGCTCAGAGTATCATCAAGGCAACATCCATCGATACTCGGAATTGGATGCGTCAACAGCTGTGGCGAGGAGTGAGATGGGGTCGCCTTCGCCTTACGATCAGCAGCAGCATCAGCAGGGGCGGGACTCGCCAGCGCCTAGTCACTCACATGGACATGGGCACCGGCATGAGAGTTTTGGAAGCCCGATGCACTCGCCGAATCTGCCGCAATCATAAGCGGGACGGTACTGGGTGGAATTCAATATGGCAAGGTTAGGTTGGCGACTTTCTAACATTTTTGCCCCAATCGCGATGTAGTTTCTCGGGGACAATATCAGACAACGTAGGCACACTTAGACCTTGAGTCACATGGATCACTCGGAGGCATCATTCTCTCAGTCAAGCAAAATCTTTCAAGTCCTATTGTTAAACAAGCGAGATGATTGGTTTTTACTTTCGACGTATCGTCATGGCTTTACTCCAGCGAGGATCTTGCTTCTTCAAGCAACCGAGGCAAGCTTCTCCCTCGACTCTCATCAACCCACAACTGGAACAGAGGCGACGCCGGTGCCACTCCTTCAACAGCTGAGGTTCCTCACTCGCAAGCGTGCAGCATTTTCGGCATCAGCGCTCCCAGAAGCAAGAAGGCTCTTCCTGCGTAAACTGAAGGGTTTTGTTGGGGAACTTGGCAGCAGTTTTGACCTTGAAGCAGCTGTAGCAAGGATAGGGGTATTGCTGCTTACGGACCTCTTTCGAACCCTGGGTAGGACTTTCATCTGGATCTTTCAGCATTTCTGTATATATCAATTCTATAAGAGGCGCTTCCGTCGTGGACACCAGGGCAAAACGCTTGTGGATGGCTACCCAGTCAAGCCTTACTTGATGCATCAGAGAGCAACTTGCCATGCGGAGACGGATAGTGTCGAGGTAACCCAAGTGGTAAACAACTCGCCGGACGATTCCCACTGGCAGATGTTCAAGAGGCGAGAGCTTTTTGTCTTTGAGGCACTATCTGTTGACCACGTCACTGAATTCGCCATCAACCCAACATCTGTTGAATGTGGTACCAAGATGTCCGCAGCCATGCCAAGGGTAATACGTGGTTCCGCCCTTCTTGACAGCTTTGAGGTCAATGTACCTTAGTACTTATTCTTGATAGCACAACTCCAACAGTGGCGCGATTTCCAAAAGGCCTGCGTGTTTGCCCGCTTTGAGCCTCTAGGGGGGGCTATCAGGCTTACCTCTGAAGCACTTTCAGACATTCGTAGCAACCCCAGTATTGCTTTCGAGGATCTTTTGTCGACTTTCTGGAGAGCCTCTACGCGTTCGGAGGCGGAGAACGCGTACTCTAGCTTTTGACGTAATGCCTCGTAGAGGTACTTCATCTTGTTTTCAAGTTCGACATGACTGGTATTGGGTTCTGGAGCAGTTGACGCCATATTTGGAATCCAGGTAATCTGACATGTTGAATGGGATGAATCGAGTGCGTGGAAAAGGTATGTTGTTATGGAGAAGTAGGACAATGTCGACAGCAGCTTCAACATGATTTATGTCCGGGCACAGAGTCGTCACAATCGCCAGGCCCAGAGTCAATACCAACGGCACAGAAGGTTCCAGGTCAAGATTCCCCGGGTCGGATGGATCTTCGCGTCACAGTCGAGCAACTCTTTGATCAAAGCATATTATAGATATGTACCTGCTGGCTACAAAGATATATACACGAATCCTCGACCGTCTCATCGGGATGCTATCCTGAGCGATCCCATTCATACAATCTCCCCCCCAAGGCGATGGGAAGATGCTCTCTTAGACACACTGGCTGTAGTAGTCGTTCTGCTTCTGGCAGGTGAGACCAGACTGGCAGGTAGTAGGGCCGGTGAACCCGTTGCCACCGCACTGAGCCCAGCGAGCAGCTCCGCCGGCAGCAGCAGCAGCAGCGACAGGGGCGCTGGGAACGGCCTTGACGCTGGGACCATTGCACTTGCTCTTTATGACAGTGCTGAGGGTGGTAGAAGGCGCGGGAGTAGGAGCGGCAACGCCAGCAGCGGGGGCAGTGACCGGGGCAGGGCGCTCGGGGACGGAAGGCTTCGCAGCAGGGGCGGAGGGTTTCGCAGCAGGAGCGGAGGGCTTCGCAGCAGGAGCGGAAGGCTCAGCAGCGGGAGCGGAAGGCTGAGCAGCAGGAGCAGAGGGCTTTGCAACAGGAGCGGTGGCAGGAGCAGCACCGCCCTTGCCGGCGGCGGCGAGGAGGCTGGAAATGCTAGTGTAGGCGGGCTTGGGCTTGAGGTCCTTGTCCCAGGGGAGGGCCTCGCCGGTGCCGGGGAAGACGGAGGGGATCCAAGAGTACTTGTCGGTGTAGTCCCAGATGGTGACACCGACACACTCGAGAATGTCCAAGCAGGCGCCGACAACGCTGACGTAGTCGGTGGCTTGCTGCTCTTGGGCGGCGGCGTTGGCGGGAATGGACGTGTGGCGGATGTCGAGCTCGGTGTAGGCGACCTCGGTGACACCGGCGTCGACGTAGGACTTGAGGACGGCGCTCAGAGCAGAGCGGGAGCCGGCGCTGCCGACGATGAGATGGGCCTGGAGGCCGAGACCGTCGATGCGGGCACCGGCGGTCTTGATGTTCTTGATGATGTTGAGGACCTCCTTCTGCTTGTTGCCGGCCAGCTCAATGTTGTAGTCGTTGTAGTACAGCTTAGCACCCGCATCGGCGGCCGCGGCGGCCTTGAAGGCGATGGGGATGTAGTCGGTTCCGAGAACCTTGTGGAAGACACTGTCACGGTAGGTGCCGTCCTCGTTCAGGGCCTCGTTGACAACGTCCCACGCGTAGCATTGGCCCTTGTAGTGGCCCACGACGTTGGAGATGTGCGTGTCAATGATGGACGTCAGCTGGTCCTTGGTCCAGGTGCCGGAGGAGACCCAGGTGGGGAGCTGAGAGTACCAGACGAGGGTGTGGCAGCGGAGGAGCTTGCTGTTCGTCTTGGCGTAGTCGGCAATCACGTCGCCGTTGGCGTAGCTGAAGACGCCCTGGCTCTTCTCGGTGAACTGCCACTTCTGGCCGTTGCCGGGGGTGATCTGGCCGAACATCTCCTTGAGGATCGCGACGTAGGCCGTGTCAGAGAGCTCAGAGTTGTCCGAGGCGGCGCCAAAGTACTTCTTGCCGGCCGCAACGGCGAGCTCGTTCAAGCTGGCGGCGCTGACGCCGGAGGCGAGCAGGCCGGCTGCTGCGAGGGTCGAGAAACGCATCTTGGCAAGTTGTTGTTGTTGTTTTTTTTTGGAAAGGAGAGACTGATAGAGATTGACTGATGAAAAGAATGTGAAGTGTTGCGTCGAGGCAACAAGAAAAGAATGGACGTGAATCGCAAGAGACGACGAAAGGGAGTTCAAAGAGACAATACTGCAGACATTGGCGGGGGCCGAGTCGTTTATCAATGTTCGTTCTGTCGACCCTCAACGTGACATCTCTCGCTTGCGTCCCGCCCCAATCTACCCAACGCTTGAGGCTTGAAGCACAGTAGCCGACGATCCGGGAGCCCCCCCATCGCCTGTAACGAAGTATCAGTATATTTGGCCCTATTGGGGCTAGACGATTTCGCTTCCGTCGGCCGAAAGATGAAAGGGGGTCAGAACGATAGGGCCACGAGAGGATCCCACCGGTAGAGTCAGGGATGGTGCTGGCGCGCGGGTGCCAAAGCCTCCTGGCATGGGCCATCGTGTGGCCTCACGGTCTTTCTCCTGAAGGCCACGGATAGTTTTCCACCTTAAGCGACAGGACAAAAGCAGGCCCAGCAAGCCAGCTCATGCATGTCACATTGGGCCATCTGAACGAAAGCGGTTCAAAGTCTTCCAAGTCAAAACGGCGATGGCCCCGCTCCACCCCTGAATTTCCGGTGCTTCGGGGGGCCCATATACGAACCCTTTCGGGCTTTGCGCCGGCACGCCATTTGTTTACGCGAAACACGCCACCTTTACGCTTTCAAGCATATCACCTACCCCATCCCTATATCCGTACCGTTCTTTCAACTCAAGACAAGTCTAGTTGGCCGCTGCAATCCCAGGGGTCACTCTTTGGCTGCATGTGCTCTTAATAAGTCTGTCTAGCCAGAATGTATGGCTCAATGACGTCGTTTGCAAGATGCAGCATCCTTGCAGTGGCTGACTGGCGCTGACTCAACTAAAACTAAACAGTTGCCCACAAAAGATGTCAATGTCAGAGAAAAGAATAAGGTTTCAGTCTATGAAGGAACAGCCAATTGTCACTATAGCATGGAAGTAAGAAAGTTTTTTTTTGGGTACCATCTTGATTATTGTAGTACTAAAGATAGTCCTATCGCTAGATAAAATATTACTAATTATTCAGAAGTCATCCGTCAAGGAGCGTAAGAGGTCTTTTCCAAGACATTGCTATTCGTTATTATCCCATAATAATGGTCATTTCAATCCTCCCCCTTTTGAGTCATATTATTATCGCCCTCCAAATTCCAAAATGTTCGGCTGCGATTGCTGAAAAGTCCTCTAGTCTTGCTCTAGCTTTTGACCGTCTTCGGTGGAGCAGCACCGTTGAAAGACGGCATTAGAGAGCGGTGCAAAGAGATATTGAAGCTCTTTAGAACTGGATATCGGGGGTGGCGCCAAGGACGAGGACAGGGTTGAGCTTGACCTGAGCGTTGCGGATGCGGTCGGCAATGGCCTGGACATTGGCGGTAAGAGTGGCAGCCGTAGTGAGGGCAAGGTTGCTAGCGGTTCCGATGGTGGCGAGAACAGTAGTGAGGGCAGTCTGAGCCTGGGCCAAGGCAGGGACGAGGATGAGGTTCTGAGCCTGGCCGGCAATAGTTCCAGCGTTGGCGGTGACCTGAGCCTGGAGAATAGCGATCTGGGCAGTGAGAGTTCTGGCGAGAGCCTGGGCTTGGCGGACGACCTGTTGTGATTGAGTTAGTAATGGGATATTCGTTTGCAAGACTTGTTTTCGTCTTACAGCTTCAGCCTGGCCGCCAATATCGGGAAGAGCAGGGGCAGTGGGGGAGGGAGCGGGAGGAGGGCTCGGGATCGCGGTGGGAACGCTGGCGACAATGCTGGCAACGTTGGAAGCGATCGCTGCAGCGTTGGAGCTGAGCTGAGCGACAACAGCTTGGACCTGGTTGACCGCCTAGAAGTTGAGGTTAGCTCTGCGTATCATGTCATTCCTGACAGATGATGATCCTACAATAGTCGCGGTGCCGGTAGCACTCAAGGCAAGGGTGCCGGCAAGAGCAGTGGTCTGGGCCAGCTGGCCAGACAGGAGTTGAAGGGTTGCAAAAGCCAATTGGTTGGCACCAAGCTCGGCAGGGTCGAAAGAGAGGCCAGGAGTAACAATTGTGCCAGGAGTGATGGTGGCGCGAGGGAGAACGGCACCCTGGACCGAAGTGAAGGAGATGGCGGCGAGGGCGGCGGTGAAGATCTTGGACTGCATCTTGGCGGTTGGTTTTGGAACGGAGATGTGTTTTTCGGAAGGGAAGTCGTGAAGAGAAGTGTTCAGATGGTTATGGTGAAGTATTGAGTGCTGAGGTGCTGTTTGAGCTGATGAGGAGGAAAGGAATTGTGATTAGACTGGAGGTTTCGACGCCTCTTATAGAAAATCGGAATGCTGTCTTACAGACCACGATACCCACAATGTCAACGTTTTGGAGTTTCGATGGCAAGAAGCCCCTCGAACTGTCTGAAAACGAGCATATTCCTACTAGAGGCGGTAGGTAAGCGTAGGGTGGCTTGCTGGGCATGGCTTCTTCCGTGAGCTAGGAGCTCCATCCGAAGACCCGGCTTCTTCGAGTTGCACAACGCTCTTTGCCTTTGTGGGCCTACACAATATCATTCCTGAGGAGCACCCAATGCAAGGGATTGCCTCTTTTCCGTCTGCAGACGAATGAAGAGACAACAAACAACCCCTCCGTAAGGCTCGGGGCGGCCGGACGAACTGGTGGAGGCACGCTAAGGGATAGTTCCCGGTCTTGACGTCGGAGGCCTGGGCCGATCCAGATGTGGCCGCGTTCCTCGGCATCCCACCATCCTCCTCCTCCTCCTCCTCCTCCTCCCCCTTCTCCCGGAGCCTCAGTCAGCAGGTAAATTCCTCTACAGCCAATCTCAATTTGATATCAGGCGCTGCCAAGGCGCCAAGCTAGACCCCAAGAACGTCGAGGCATGATGGCTGTCCCAAGCTGAACTACCGTGCGGCATCCAGATGGTGTGCTCGGCATACATCTCTTAGCTCTTACCGTAGTAACGGAGCTTCCCATCATCTTGTTGACATTCACTGGGCCCGATGCCAGTGTCTGTCTGAGATCAAGTGATGATCAGCCCCTGTCATCTTGTAAATCATTCCTGTGTTAAGATGAGAAGTTTTCACTTTCTGGGGGTCATGTGTAACGGGGCAAGCCTCGCAGCGATGTTGGGATCCATTGACGTGATATGACGACGCGGCAACGCTCCCGCATAGCCAAAGGAAAACCTACACACGATTCATCCTTTGGAAATGCCTCTGGCGGCGAGACACTCCCGTCCGGGCCCCAATTATTGAAGCGGGTCAAAGGAGTCTCTTCTGAAAGCCCAGTACGATAATTACTCAAGTCGCACGGAATCTTCCTCACAAGAATGCTGAACGGGTGAGGCGTCTCCTCTGCTGTCATTGCCGGAGAGTCGACTTTCCAGTTTTCCCCCCTCTAAAGGCCTCAAAAGGTCTGGGTTCTTTGTCAAGGAGCTGGGAACAGCCAATTTGTTGACTCCTCTTTCAATTTGTTACTGCGTGTGGCGGCAGTGGATGTGGTTGGGTCTGAGCTGTCTCAGGGTCTACTGGAGTTTCCCGTGCAGATTGTCTAAGACCATTCGGGATCCACGAATCAGCGCAGTTCAATACAGCCCTTCCACCCCACATTCAACGGGAGCAACCCTCTCACGAAGCTTGAGTCAACTTAGACGTTATGGGAGCTGACTATTAGGCAATGGTGGCATGAGCTAGATCCAGCCTAGCCGTGGCTTGGCGGGCAGGCTAGGCTCACGGGAAATATGTCAGCGGATGGTTCGCAGCGGGCCGCATTCATCGACAGCGGGGGTGGTTGAGCCGGCTTCGATCATCGGACTGAGCTTGTTCCGTAGCGGCTACAGCAGGTCTTTGCAATGACCCAAGGGAGATTCCGTCAATGGCACTGCCCGAGACAACGTTTGCGGCCGTACATTGCGGAGAGGAAACTCCATGTCATGGCCGTGCTACGCAACTGAACGAGATGACTCAACCGCCCCAGAGTCTAACGATTGCATTCCGATCGTAGGTGCCAACATACGGCCCGATCGGTGGACGTTTTTCGATATGTTATCCACATCTTCAATCGGCAGATCAAGTTGAAGCGCACCGTGTTCAATGAAAATCCGGCTTATTCCGTCTGTTTTTAATTTACTGGAGAGCAAATGAATTGCAAGAGAGCCATCACAATAGACACCAGACTTGACTAGAAACAAGAGCTACCGCTTTGGGTGGCGGAATTTCCCACCTCTCGCTCTCTTAGCGGTGGGTCTGTGATTGTTTTGACGCCTCGTGAGTACCGCAATTGTTCATGGTGTGCTGCAAGCCATGACAGAATTGCCTTGGACTAGGCCTCACGGCCTTAACAATGCCATCCTGGCGCGCTTTTCCCCAGCTTTCCCATCACCGATGATAGTTAGCATGATAATGCATTCTGATTTCAACTGCAAGTGCAAACATCCCACTGCTCTGTTGCTTTTACTGTGATGCCATTGCCAGAAATCGGTTGAGCATCTCACTGCTTTCCCCTGAGTTCGATTCTTGTGCCTGGAGCAGGAAGATCTACTGCTCAATCAGCCTTTGAGACAGTCTCAAGACCACGAAAATGAAAAACGAAGATCAATAGTTCTCAAAGACGTAGCACCTTCCATCTCCGTGGTGCTGGATGTTGCCTCCCGTTGGCCTGTAAGACATTAACCAGTTCCCTGTGCATGCTTCCGGTCTAGGTTCCATGGCGAATCCCACAGCCACTGGCCATTCTTATTCCATCGGCACACAAATGACGTTTGATAATCCTCTCCTTAGATGCGTTGACCACGCTTCATGGCGTATCCTCACATAGAGAATGGTTGATCATTCAGCAAGCCACAGGACTGATGCCTTCCGCAACATCGGGCCCAGACAATGCGTTCAACGGATGAGAGGGGTGCCGTAAGCGTAAGGGCTCAGCATTGCTTCCGGCGTGTGATAAAGACCCTGAAGTCATCGGACCAGCCGGCCCGAGGACTCTGTACGAGGCGTGGAACTGGATTGTGTGGCACGACGTCATGACGTGGCTGGAGCTCAATGCAGATACCGGAATGGTTGTTCTCGATGACATGGGCGAGGTCATGACGGTCGTTATTGACGGC